>NC_069804.1:10000-300000 GCF_027406575.1 Nycticebus coucang | reverse complement strand
AAAAGGGCCCTGTACTTCGCCACTTCCAAGGCCCAGGTGGGAGCATTTGCCGGCCTCCACACTCACACCTGGGGCTGCGGGGTGTCCAACGGGGAAACCCCAAAGCATGGAGCCAAAGAGAGGGCAGACATGCAGCTTAAAAGAGCAGAGAGTAAAGGGAGAATGTCAGGAAAAGGCAAAGGACTACAGAAAGCTTCATACACACACAGACGTACATGTCCAGAAGATGCCAAACATGTACACACATTTCAAGAAACAAAAAATTTATTAACATTGTAATACATCATGTTTGACTTCTGACCTTGCGAGGATTACAGGATACTACGTAGAAGATGTTATAGGTGTGCATGGAGTGTTAGGGTTGGTCCCCAAGAGCGTATGCAGGTAAGGTTATCAGTACATAACTGGACATTACAATTTATCACCAGTGATGTATATAGCTAAGGTTATTGGTGCCTTTTGGGGCATTACAATTTATCACCAATAACATATACGGATAAAGTTATCAGCATATGTTTGTTGACCATTACAATTTATCACCAATAACGTACATGGATAAGGTCACCAGCATATGTTGGGCATTACAACTTATCGCCAATAATTTATATGAATAAGGTTATTGGTATATATTGATCAATTTATCACTGATAACGTATGGATAAGGCATATATTGGGCATTACAATTTATCACCAATAACATGTATGGGTAAAGTTATTGGTACATATTGGGCATTACAACTTTTCGCCAATAATTTATATGAATAAGGTTATCGGTATATATTGACCATTACAATTTATCACTGATAACACATATGGATAAGGCATATATTGGGCATTACAAATTATCACCAATAACGTATATGGATAAGGTTATTGTCATACATTGGACATTATGATTTATCACTTGTTACTATACACAGACAAGCTTTATCATCTTGTATCTTGTAAATCTTGTGACTGCAGAAGTCAAGTGTGACTTGAATGTTAGGATATTAATACAGCATTTTTCTTTCTTAAAATGTGCACACATCTTTTGGGGCTCCTCTGTGTGTTTTTGCCCATGAAAAGCAAAATAAAGCACAGATGGAAAACAAGACAAGGAGGTTGGTGGACACAAGGTGGTCTTTGTCCATCTGTCTGTGGCTGTTTCCCCGAGAGAGGAGAATAGCCAGGCACGTAAGTAAAAGGACTCAAAGTGCAGGTGGTGGGTCCTGCTGAGCCAGTCTGAGCCCTGGGTTTGGGGTAAGGGAGGGTTGGCTGGCGCTGCCTGGTGCAGGGGATGGCGTGGAGCCACAGCCCTGACACACTGCCATCCACAAGTCCACATTTGTGCCCTGGAAACCATCGCAGCTCATGACAAAGGGTCCTTACCCACTTTGAATGAAGCCTCGGGAGTTTCTTCTCCATGTTCCCAAGTAGAAGCAGCCCCAGTGTAGGGCTCACCCTGGACAACGCTGGTTCCGACTCACCCAGGTTCCTCCAAACCCTGAGGACACAGCCATCCCGGGAGCACATGTGCTGTCCTGACGCCCACTGGGAGCCTGCAGCTCGACACACAGACCCAGCCTGTCCCCTGAGACCAGAGGACACTGTCTGATAATACGTCCTGGCACCAGGCCAGCCGGCATCCCCCGTGTCTCTCTCACATGGAAACACACTTGGCAGGGCCCCAATGTGGACATTTCTTCATTGTCTGGAATGACTCTATGCCTTGTGTTAAGTGCTAAGAAATAAATGGGTATCCGTGGAGTATAAACTCAGAGACCCTGGAGGTCTCTCTGCAGTCCCAGAGTTACCACGCCAGAGGTTTTCCTTCCTCCTCCGTCTTTCCCTCTTTCCTTCCCTCCTTCTCTCCTTTCCTTCTTCCTTCTCTCTTCCACTTTCTCCACCATCTCTTTCTTCTTACTTTCTTCCAACACATGCTTCATTTCCAGGACATCCCTGCACATTGCATTTCCCTTAAACATCTGACAGTTAGAGGCGATGCCTGTGGCTCAAGGAGTAGGGTGCCGGTCCCATATGCCAGAGGTGGCGGGTTCAAACCTAGCCCCGGCCAAAAACACCACAAAAAAAAAAAAAACATCCGACAGTTAGAAACACTTATGGACAGTCTTCATAAGCTTGAAGGACGTGCCCGTCACGCTGACACACCAGGGAGTCTGGAAGGTGTGAGAGACGACCGGGCTGCATGGAGGTAACTCGTAAAGCAGCACTTGGAATTCCTCTCCCCCTCCACTCCCCACACTGGAGCTTTCTTGGCTGTTCTCTCTGTTCTGTCCTTAACAAGAGTAGACTCTGCCTGGGAGGAGGCCGAGCGGCTGGAGAACCTGCTATCCATCACGGAGATGGCCAGAATCCCGCCAGAGCCAGACGACAGTACCCCATTGTTTCCCGGAGCTTTCTCCATATCTTTGTAGGTGTTAGATACACGTCAGGATTATGAGCTTGCACTCCCAGGACCTGGCCTGCACCTCAAGGTGTAAACCACAGACGAGGGGGACCAGCCGGGGAGGACACAGATGTGGGGAAGTGAGTGGCCGCCCCCAGCAAGGGGCTGAGCACACCCCAGCTCTTCCAACCCAGTGCCAGTCAAAGCCAACAGTCACCTCCTGGATGAAGACATCAACGGGCTGGCCCACCTCACCAGCCCAACAGCGCCTGCTTCCCTTTGATCTAATTCTATCTGCTACTCTAAGGTGCGTGGAGCTGTCAGACAAAGACCAGTCGGAGGACACCCCTCCTGTCTGTCAGGGCCCACACCACGCATGATGGATGATGGAGAAAACAAAAGCTTTACTGCCCAAACCACAAACACTCCTGTAACTTCCAGATGGGACTCCAGGCACTGCCCACACCGGACAAACATGGACAGTAGCCCTGGGTAGAGTGCCATGGTGTCATCATAGCTCAGAGCAACCTCAAACTCCTTGGCTCAAGCCATCCTCCTGCCTCAACCTCCCGAGTAGCTGGGATACAGGCACCTGCCACAATATCTGGCTAGTTTTTCTATTGTTGGTAGAGACAGGGTCTCTCTCTTACTCAGGCTGGTCTTGAACTCCTGAGCTCAGGCAATCCACCTGCCTTGGCCTCCTAGAGTGCTGAGATCACAGGTGTGAGCCACCATGCCTGGCTAGTTTCATGCTTTTTGGTTATTTGTGACACTGTTTAACCACCACCACCTCCATCTGCTTCCAGAACATTCTCATCACCCCTAGAGGAGACCTTCCATCCTCTAACCAGTTCCCCAGCCCTGACGGCCACAGATCCGCTTTCTGCCCCCGAGGATTTCCTGTTCTGAGCGTATTGTGTAAATGGGATCACACATCTTCTCTCACTGAGCGTCACATCACCACATCCACAAGCCTCATCTACAACATAGCAGGTCAGGCCTCATCCCTCTTCACAGCTGAGTGACATTGCACCGTGTGAATGGCCCATGTTCTGTTTTTCCACCTGTCCTTGGATGAGTGAATGCTTGGGCTGTTACCAGCTCTTGCTGTTGTGAACTGTGCAGCTCTGAACATTCACCAAGAGCGTCTCTTTGAGACCACTCTCCTTTCAGGAGGAAACACCTAGGAATGGAATTCTGGGTCTTGTGGTAAGGCCATGTTTCAACTTTGGAGAAGCCCCTACGTTTTTACTCACTTTTGTCTCCATTCTTTTCCCTGGCTCAGGCATTAGCTTTCTGGCTCCAAATGGATACTGTATCATGGGAGGAATCTGAAATGGGCAGAATGCACAGAACACAACACAAAGATGTCTTTCACCTCGGCCCCCACAGAAGGAGCCAGGAGTCCCCATCATATGTGAGTGGGGGAGCCCAGCATGGGCCTCTCCAGGACCCTGCCCATGCCAGTGGGTGTCGTGGACAGTGAGGGGAGGACCAGGGAGCCTATGGGCCCTGAAGTCAGGGAGAGCCACCCCCATATGCCCGCCAAAGGGGAGCCACATGAGTGCACATCTTGACTGGTGGGACCTGCAGCCCACCAGTGGGCTGGTGGGGACCAGTCATCTGCCACTGTCCCCCCACATGGACCTCATAGGTGTCCCATTACACAGGCAGAACACTGTGCTAGTCCCACCCAGTACTAGGGGTACGGTCCTATTTGGCAATAGGGTCTCTGCAGGTGTAATCAAGTTAGGGAGCTGGAGATGAGAGCACCATGGATTAGGGAAGACCCTAAGTCCAGTGACAGGTGTCCTCTTAAGAGACAGCAGAGGAGACACAGACACAGAGGAGAAGCCACATGGAGATGGAGGCAGAGACTGGAATGATATGTATCTGTGGCTCAGTGAGTAGGGGGCCGGCCCCATATACTGAGGGTGGCGGGTTCAAACCCAGCCCCAGCCAAACGGCAACAACAAAAAAAATAGCCGGTTGTTGTAGGCCCTGCTGCTCAGGAGGCTGAGGCAGGAGAATCGTGTAAGCCCAAGAGCTGGAGGTTGCTGTGAGTCCTGTGATGTCATGGCACTCTACCGAGGGCAGTAAAGTGAGACTCTGTCTCTACAAAAAAAAAATAATAATAAAAAAATAAAAAATAATAATGATGATACAGCCTCAAGCCCAGAGATGCCTGGAGCCCCTGGAGCCTATGGAGGGAATGGCCCTGAGACACCTGCACCGTAGACCCCTGGGCTCCAGTGCCGGGAGGTGATAAATTCCTATTATTTTAACAACCCAGTTGTTGTGCTTTGCAGCAGCAACCTCAAGAGACTAACATGCTTTCTAAGAAACACACTGGCCATCAGACAGGGATTGGTGCCCACCTTAGTCACCTTGGAAGCAGCCCCCTCCCCACAAGTTGTACCCACAGGATGCTAGCCTCGTGTTCTGGGTAGGTCACTCTGGATCCTGGTCCTGCAACTGTCCTCAGCCACCATACAGAAATGAGAAATATTGATCCATCAGCACAAGCGTCCAAAGTTGTGTCTTCCACGTGAAGGGCCACCCTCTGTTCTGTTCCAAGTGTTAAAATGACTTTATCTCACGGGAGGAGGGTGGATACAAATGCAAGTTGTGTTTTCATTTTCTCTGATGGCAAAATAAACCCTCGAATACTAAACATCATGCTCACCCATTTTTAATTTTCACTTTTTCTTGAAATTACCATTCTGGATGAGAATGGTCCCCACTGCCACATGAGGAAAGGACAGAGTCTTTTTAGAGGGATGGAAATATGCATGTGGGAGGAGAAAGTGCTTGCAAGGGTAAAGAGAACTTGAGAAAAAAAAGTGCTGGAAATATGATCTGAATAGCACTCATTCACCGTAGGTTTTAAAGAAAACATATGTAGCTCTGGGGAGAATTCTAGGGTGATGCCATAATGCTGGTTGTAAATCACAGCCACACTGAGATAAGTTTAGTTGCCAAGAACATTCCAGATCTGGCAATGTCTTTACCTGTAACACCCGCAGAAGGTCTCAAGAGGTCTGAGCTGGGTGCCCCTAAGATAAAACAAACTCTGGAGTTTCTGTCCACCTGGGCAGACACTGACATCTGCTTCCCTTCCCTTTCAACTCTGGACGTGCCTTGTTGTGAGAATTCCGTCTTCCTTCCCTGGCTCACCACTTCAGGTTTGTTTTGGCCAACATCAGGCAAACTTCCCACCACCCAATCCTAAATCCCTGAGTGGGACACCTTTTTGTGGGTGTCCGACTTGTCAATCAAGCCAGTCAGAGAACTTTTCACAGAGCATAGAAACATCCTGGCTTGGATACGCTGTGATGTCCGGTTCCCCAGTGGTGACAGAGCGTGAACTTACCGTGGGGAAGCATATGATACCACTTAGGTGGGCATGAAAACAATCAGCTTTAATATCACATGTTTCTGAGCAAAGAATGTCAGGTTAGCAGAGGTCACACTCAGGCCAGCTCTTAAGAAAAATTCGAGGTGGGAGTGGAGCCTGGAATATGTTGCATCACTTACCGAGAAGCTTCTGATGTCTTTTCTAATAACAGGACATGGCTGGAAAGTCATTTCCAAGGTGTTGGGGAAATGCAGGAGATGGTCCAGGCTTTCTGCTCAAAATCCTTCCACTCTGCCAAGGGTGTTGATATTTTTCGCAACCCAGAGCCCCCGACTGTCGGGACCGTGTGGGGTTTTCAGGCTATTGTTGCCAGACACCCTGGCCAATGCCCCCTCCCACCTGCAAATGAAAAACTTAAATTTGGCAAAGAAAGATAAAGTCAAAAAAAAAAACAAATGAAATTACCGGGTTTTGTGGGTGCGTGAAGTAAGTCACCTACAGAGAAGGACAAAAAAACACAAAAGTACAGAACAGGACAGGATGGTCACCACGTCATCTCCCACTCAAGACGCCCTCCTCCTTCCCCCAGCACGTCGTCACCATCCCGACATGTGGGGAGGCTGGTTTCTTGTTGCAGCTTTTTTTAAACACATAGTTTTAGTTTGGTTTTGCTAGCTTTTCAGTGTCACACAAATGAAGTCATATTATCTGTATTCTCTTAGTTGTTCAGTTTGCTTGAAATAGCACTTTTAGGAGTCATTCTGGTTGCTGTAAAGACATTTACTTCAGCTATTTTTATTGCTGCCTGGAATTGTGCTCCAAGAATGTGGCACAATTCATTTGTACCTCTTCTCCTGGGGAGAGATGTGTGGGGGTGTTGTGAACAATGTTGTATATACATTCTTATAATTTTTTTTTTTTTTTGAGACAGAGACTCAAGCTGTCGCCCTGGGTAGAGTGCTGTGGCATCACAGTTCACAGCAACCTCCAACTCCTGGCTCAATCGATTCTCTTGCCTCAGCCTCTCAAGTAGCTGGGACTACAGGCGCCTGCCACAACACCCAGCTATTTTTTTGGTTGCACCCATCATTGTTGTTTGGCGGGCCTGGGCTGGATTCAAACCGGCCAGCTCAGGTGTACGTGACTGGCGCCTTTGCCGCTTGAGCCACAGGCACCGAGCCTGTATATACATTCTTAAACACATCAGGTGGTGAGTTTCGTGCCAGGTGGTAGATGTGTGTCACAAACAGACTGTTTCTCAGCATGTTCAAACCTCTTTCCAATTCCTTCATTCTCTTCCATTTGTGTGTCTGTCTCTGAGCCAAGAACACAGTCCCTTGACGATCGAAGCTTTTTAGTGTCTCATAGTGTTCTAAGAGGAAAAGGATTTTCTTCATTCAGACGGTTGTGTTATTCCTAGTTTTTTCATTTCTGTACCCATTTTATGATCCATTTGTCAGCACACAGTACACACATGCACATAAAAATGTACCTCTTATTAAGATTTTTAAAATGTGGGCAGGCAAGGTGTCTCATGCCTATAATTCCAGCACTCTGGAAGCCAAGGCAGAAACATTGTTTGAGTGCAAAATCTTCCTGAGCAAGAGTAAAACCCAATGTCTACTAAAAATAGAAAAAATTACCTAAGCTACTGAGGTAGCTGAGGCAGGAGGATGGCTTGAGCCCAGGAGTGAGATGTGAGCTAGGCTGATGCCTCGGCACTCAACCTGGGGTGACAGAGGGAGACTCTCTCTCTCTCAAAATAAATAAATAAATAAATAAATAAATTTCAAATGTGATCCCAACAAATCTACAAATCATTATAAAGTAAATTAGCCTTTTTTACTATAGAGATTATTTCAATCTATGAACATGGTATACCCTCCCATTTACTCTGTTAATGTCCGGAGCAAATGAGCCCTAAGGTGACTTTCAGTGAGTGACATTCTTGTGTACCCCCCCCACCCTGGAGTTTGGATGGGACCCCTAACCTCTACCTAGACATAAAACATGACTGGTCTTGAAGATGTAACCCACTCATGTCTGGGGATAGTGGGTGAACTCTAGGGACTGATAGCAGCTCTTGGCCAATAGCCAGCAAAAAAATGGTAACCCCAGTCCAACAACCACAGGAACTGAACTCTACCAAGAAGGCCTCAAGCCCCCAAAAGGAACATAGCCCAGAGACAGCTTGAGTTGAGGGTTTCAAAACCCTGGGCAGTGGACCTGGCTAATCCATGCCTGGACTTTGACTCCCAGAAACTATGAGGGGGAAAATGGGGGTTGTTTTAAACAGCTACCCTGTTTTCCCAAAAATAAGATATCCTCCGAAAATAAGACCTACTTACAGGAAAGATAAGGCATCCCCTGAAAATAAGACCTAGCGCGTCTTTGGGAGCACACCTTAAAATAAGACACTGTCTTATTTTCGGGGAAACAGGGTACATGTGTAATAAGTTGTTACAGAGAAATGGAAAACTAATGTGCCATCTTTCAACAGTATTTAGTCATTTTTTTACATAAAGATATTGCATTCATCTTTTGCCACATTTAAAGATAATTATTTTATGGGGGCAAGACATGATTCTAAGAGGGACTTTACCTAACAAATGCAATCAGTATAACCTGGCTTCTTGTACCCTCAATGAATCCCCAACAATTAAAAAAAAAATTATTATTTTACAATGTCTATTTGTTTATTACACGTAATTTAGGTATTTACATGGCATTACCATTGACTTTTAAATTGATTTTGTTGTCTAAATACTTGGGTATATATCTTAATAATTATACTAATTTAGCCATAAATGCTGCCATATCACCTGCAAATAATGAGAGGCTTATTTTTCCTTCCCAGTCCTTTCTGTAGAATTCCTGCTATCCATCTTATGACACTAGCTAGGACCCCACAATATTTAAAATTGAAGTATTGATAGTGGGAATCTTTGGCTTGATCCTGTTCTCAGAACAAAGCCTTCCTACTAGCTCACTGTTTGCTATAGGCCTTGTCTAAAAGGCCCTCATTCCGATTAAGAAAATTCTCTTCTTTTTGTAGTTTGCTGAAAACTTTCATCACAAGTGGCTTCAAATATCGCCAAACACTTTTGGTGCCTGAGACATGATTTTCCTTGTTTAAGATGGCAAATGATAGGAATTGCTTTTCTAATGCTAAACCAACCTTGCATTCCTGGGGTAAAACCCACTTTGTCATAATGAATTGTCCTTTCTGTATTAGTCTGTCTTTGGTTGGGTCATAGTTTGTAGAGGTTTTGCAGAAGTGAGACAATCTGTAGATTTTATCTGTTATCTCATTCTTGGTATTGACATCATTGTAGTCTCATAAAATTAATTCTAATGTCATTTCTTGAAAAAATTACATTAATTGGAATTATTTTGCGAACATGTTTGGTAGAATTTGCTACCAATGAGGCCCAAAGTTTCCTTTTGAAATAATTTTGACTAATGACTAATTTAATTTATTTCATGGTTAAAGGATCATTCAGGTATTTTACTTTTTCTTGAGTCACGAAGTCAATTTTGGCATGTTATATACATTTTTTAAATGTGTGTCCATTTTGTTTAATTTATTGATTATTTATCTATTTATTCATTATTTAGAGAAATGTCTTGCTCTGTTGCCTTGGTTACAACATAATGTTCACTGCAGCTTCAAACTCCTGGGCTCCAGTGATCCTCCCATCTTGGCCTCCAAAAGTGCTGAGATCACAGATGTGATTCTTCTCTCCTCAAATGTATTGACGTGAACTTATTCATAACAATCTCTTATCACAACATTAATTCATGTCACATTGTAAACCTTGCTATTGTATTCTGTACCTTCTTTTTTTTTTTTTTTTAAATCCATCAATTTACTACTGTTCTCAAAGTATTGGTATTGAGTTTTGTCAATTCTCCTTGGCACATGTTTGATTGGTGTTTTCTTTTCTTACCTTTATTATTTTTATTGGTTTTTTTCCTCCCTGCATTCTTCAGATGAATGCTCAGAACATCAATGTATGGCTTTTTTTCTTTTCCAATGTGCATTTAAGACAGAGAAGTCAAGAAGCCACGTAGCCCATGAAGCCCACAAAGAGAACTTTAAAGACAATATAGAACCAGCACACAGGGTGGACAGCCCATGCCTGCCATAGATGGGGGGTGCCCAGATGTGGCCTGGGCCCTGGAAACCCTCAAGGAGGCTGCAAAACTGAAAGGCCCATGCCCAGGTTGGGGGGGTGGACAAGAGTGGACAGAAGGTGCATCAGCCATGAAGCCTTCTCAGGGCCACCTCCAGAACAGCCCTGGAACTGTCTATGTGGGGAAGCCCAGGCGCTCTTAGCAGTGTGAGGATGGGGCTTCCCAGGTGCAGCCCAGGAGAAGGGCTGGCAGGGCCAACAGCCCATCTCCCAAGGCCCTCTCCTCATGGCTAGCCAGGATAGAAAGACCCTGAGTGTCTTCCCCATGGCTACTGTAAGCACTAATCTGGTCACCCTGGCAGGCGCCATACTCTCTTTCCCTCTCCATCATCCTGCTCCAGCCATCTCATCTTCTACCACCAGGCAGGCCAAGACCCATCCTGCTTAACACCGGCTGTGTCTGTTTCCTCAGCACCCCAGGTCCAGATGCCAGCTATGCAGTGCCAGCAACTCCTTGCCCAGGGGCCAGACTTCGTGGTGGGCTCAGGAAGGTGGTTTCAGATTCAGATGGGATAGGCCCAGACCCTGGTGTCCCTACATACTGTGTCCCACAAACAGGGACAATAGTGGTGGCTAACTCCCAAAGCAGGTGTGATGTTTCAGTTGGTGGACTCATCATGCAAAGTGCTCAGAAGGGAGTGAGCACTCAGCAGGCATCAGTGTCATGTTTGCTAACACCCCCTTCCTCCTTGTACCCTGCCGTCTCTCAGGGGCCCTGCCAGCTGCCTCACTCTGATCCGCTCTGCCCCAGGCCTGGGGCCCCTGCACCTTCTCTTCTGCCCACACACGGCCAACTCTGAGGCCACTTTGACGGCACCTGCAGCATGCACCTCCTTCCAGCACCTTCTGCTGCTGTTGTGGTAGGGACGTCTGCTTCTGTCCAGGGTGAGGCCCTTCCAGGCAAGCAACAGATCTTATTTTTTAAGTGGATACTAAAAAAAATGCTTTTTGGGTAAATATTTATTTGGTGTACAGGCTGAAACAGAGGTTTAATATGTATTTGGTGTATAGGTTGTGTCAGCTCTGGGGTAAGAAAAAAAGGCTGAATAACGTGAAACAATTTAATCGGAGGACACTGGCTGTCTCCAGGAAATGTTTCTGCCCTGACCTGCCCACTCGGTAGAGAGCTCTGGGGATGGGGCTTTGGGGCCCCCACTCCCTCCAGGAGCTCCCAAGAAAGACCCAGACTGAAGAGCACATTGCGGAGAGAGGGGGGCTGCCACCATCCAGGGCTTGTGGGTGTGCCTGGGAGCCAGGCCAGTGTGCAGCCACCTGCTAGGGGTGACCAGCTCCCTCCTGGGCCCATCTCACCCAGCCACAGCCAGACGGCAGCAGACACAGGAGGGAAGCAGTCTCCCCCTGCTCTTCTTGTGGGTGAAGGCACCACTGTGGTTCTATGCTGTCACCCAGGCTAGGATGACTGGACTGCATTACAGAAAATGATGATATACCAGCCAGAAACCTAATAAAAACAGCGAGGCCTGCTCGCTCGCAGAGAATTACCACTTCGAAAAAACTCCTTCTTGTATTTATAGCCTTGTAATTCTCCCTTATCTGATATTATCCCAGCTATCTGACTGTGATCGCTTTGCATAATGGACCTCGGGTGACAAGACAGATGGGCCCGTCACTTACGGATATTGTGACCCACCCATCCCTTGGGAATCCGTCTCTGAGAAGGAAAAATGGCAAGTGGGAATCCAACTTAGGAAAGAAAAAATAAGCAACCCTATATTGAACAAAATAAATTGTTTAGAAGCAAACAAAGCAATAAATATTTAAGGGGAGCATATAAATCAAAACTTCAAGAGAGATTAACCCTAACAAAAAAGAAAAAGAAAAAAGGAACTCACCTTGCCTCAGGAGGAAAAAAACCAGCTTGCAGAGAGGGGGAAAGGAGGGGTGAGGGAAGGGGAAGGGTTCGGGGAGGGGAGGGGGTGAAAATGCTGGTGGATGCGACTGGCTCCTGACAGCCCCCTCACCTCTGACCCCAGTGAGTCCTCAGTGATACCCACTTGTTCCTTTCTGCATCATTTATTCAACCACCCTTTCCAATCACTTATCTGAAGGGCTGGATTTAGTGTGTTGGGTTTGAAAGAAAGAGATGCAAGCCACGTCTTCTTGCCCTCCAGATGCCCTATCATCACGATGTGCAGAAGACACTTAGGTGAGCTCAGCAACCCACTCAACAAATACGTATTTTTAGGTACAACCTCTGGGAAGAGCAGCCACATCCACAGCAAAGAACTAACACCCTTGGAGCCAGCATGCGCAGCGACGGCACACCCATCATCAATACCCTCATTAATTAAATGATAATGTCACCACAGAACCAAGGATCCTGCTGGCAGGCACAACAGGGAACTTGCCGGGACTGGGAGGTCCACGAGGGCTCACTAGGCAGCCCTGGGGCTGAAATAGCCAGGGTGGATGGTCTGGGGTTCCTGGACTGGATGGTGTGGGCTTCCCCATGTGGACGGTGGAGGTCCTTGGCACACGTCCCCTTCAGGGGAGAGGTGAGTCATGATTTGAGATGGACACAGATGGATGATGGACAACAGGGAATAACAAGCTGCTCACTCTGTAGAAGTCAAAAGATGGGTTCTGTATGGTTGGCTAATTCATTCACTTGTTCACAGAGCTGTGCCCTGTGGCTTCTGTTGTAAGGATTTCTTTGTTATTTGGTCTTAAGGTCTCTCTCTTGAGAGCTTTTTCACAGCAAAAGGACTACACAGATGGGACCAAATTAAAGATGGGGGATGAGGCTGGAGCATGCAGATGGACCCCATGATGTGATATCATCACCGGAGTCCTTAAGAGAAAGTTTAAGATAGCACACTGCCAGTTTGCCAATGGAGGAGGAGTTACAGGTCTTGGTGGGAGCCAATAGTTTTCAAAGCTTGGGAACATTTTCCAGTGTCTTGAATGAGCTTTCACCATCCTCTAACTCTGAAAGTCCTTGGAGGGTCTTGGTGCCGATGCTGCACTCAGATCTTGGAGGAGCCCTCAAAGTGTTCTTACGGCAGTCTTTCCAAGGTCTTGGTGGAGACAGCATTGAGGAAATACAATTAAAGACAAAGTCTCCTGCAAACCCAGGTACCTCTCCCTGAAAGGAGAAGGGAAAGACAATAATTTTATATTATTGAGCAAGCATGAAGCCAGAGTGAGGGGCAATTCTGTAAAGACATGGCAAGGACAGAAAGAACCTCCACTTCTCACAGGGCCGAGTGAGGACAACTCATTGCCTTAGGTGGGTCTTGCAGTCAGAGTCTGTGACAAGTGAGGCCCTTTCTCCTCCCTGGACAGTGCGACAAGGGGCATTATTTACCTTGATGGTCACATTACAAAAGAGATGGCTCATGGGCTCAGCGCCTGTAGCTCAAGCGGCTAAGGCACCAGCCACGTACACCAGAGCTGGTAGGTTCAAATCCAGCCCAGGCCCGCTGAACAACAATGACAACTACAACCAAAATATAGCTGGGCATTGTGGTGGGCGCCTATAGTCCCAGCTACTTGGGAGTCTGAGGCAATAGAATTGCTTAAGCCTAGGAGTTGGAGGTTGCTGTGAGCTGTGACACCACAGCTCTCTACCAAGGGTAACGTAGTGAGACTCTGTCTCAAAAAAGAGAGAGAGAGAGAGATGGCTCATGGGTCCCTTGAAAAACATTCCTAAGTTGTGAGACAAGCAGGTGGGTTATTCAGACTTTTAAAAGATTTAAATACATTGGAAAAGGACGCAGAAAGAAATTCTGAAAGAGAGAAGGGAGGTGAAGTGTGAGTTGGGGGGGCTCTTCCCTCATTTTTAGCAGGAAGAGCCAAGCTTCTGACTTCTAATTTTTATTTGCCTTTACAACAGACCTTCTGTCCTGATCCTATAGGAGGTTTGAAGGTCTTCTGCCACTGGAAGGTTTTCTGGGGTCTTGGTGAAGGCATACACAGCCTGAGATACTGCCCACATCCAAATCCACGCTGGCCAGGGCAGGACTCAGGGAGCCCTGCGCCCCACCCTGAGCCCAGGAGACTGTTGGATCTCAGAAAACAGCTCCCCAAAGTGAAGGTCTCAGCAGCAGCCTCAGAAGCAACAGTTTCCCCCTGACCTCTCCTTGTCCTCCTATGTCTGTTCCACCCCTCCCCACCCCACCCACCCTGAGCCTAGTTGGGGAAACTCAAATCCCTCTTCCCCAAGGTGGGTCATGGAAAGCAGATCCTCTTCCCCAAAGCCAGCCATGGAACCTAAAATTGTTCTGTGTAAGAGCTGGCCATAAGGGAATTTCAGACCTGCCGTGTTGGATGGTAGATCACAAGAAACCCATTCCAGGAAGGATCCTGCCCCACACCCAGGACAGAGGACACTGCTCAGAGGGGCCAAGAAGAGTCCAGACACCCAGGCCTTGCTGGGGGCCCCACTGCGTCTGTCAGCCCCAGATCAAGCCCTTTTTGATCATATTTCCACATGGCTGCCCTTGCTTTGTTGAACCTGTACCTGTATGTCTTCATTCTGAAGGCTCTGATGTGTACCCATTAAATAAATACGTATGTTCTTCTCCTATTAACCACTTTGCCTCATGTCAAGAATTTTTATTTTTTTTTTTTTTTGAGACCGAGTCTCACTATGTTGCCCTCAGTAGACTGCTGAGGAGTCACAGCTCACAGCAACCTCAAACACTTGGGCTCAAGTGATTTTCTTGACTCAGCCTCCCAAGTAGATGGTATTACAGGTACCTGCCACAATGCCTATTTTTTTGTTGTTGTTGTTTGTTTGTTTAGCAAGGTTGGGCTGGGTTTGAACTCACCAGCCCCTGTGCATGTAGCTGGCACCCTAACCGCTAAGCCACATGTCAAGAATTTTTCCATGAAACTTTAGGGGCCCTTGATCCCACAACCTATATTTGCATCATCAATACCAGGACACCTGTGGCCACATCACCCATGCAGGGTACCTCGACGGTAGGACAGATATAACATGGTATCTTCCCTTGGGACATGTTGACCTCACACAAAACTCAAAGATTTTCCCCTCTGACCTACATCCTCTTCCAAACATTTAACTCCTAAAAGAGGCATTTGAAGTTCACTCTGATGTCAGGGGAGGTTAAAAACAACATTGAGTCTCCTGTTTCCAAAGTCAATTTTGGTAACGCTGTGGGGTCCAGTGACCAAGGGTTGCTTCTGTTTGATCACTCGTAGCTTTAAGCACAAGAAGCTGCGTCTCTGTGATTTTACCCCTGGCAAAGAATATTCCACACTATAATATTCTCATTTGTTGGTGTAAAATAAGACTTATTTAAACATCTGAAAGGAATGGGGATGGAGTTTGCAACCCCCAAATCGCCACTATTGGCACAAGAGTTATTTTGAGGGGAAGATATTGGGGGTCTTGGAATCCTTTATCTGCCTAAAAGCACAGCCTCCAAAAAGATTTCCAGCATCCTAAATCCCTTTCCTGGAGCGATTGCAATTTTCTTTTGGAGGTGAGAAGTCGTCCTCACACCCAGACAGATGTTAATCTGTAACAAACTATGATCTGATCTCTCCTTACTCTTTCCATAAGGACACTTTTATCTTTCAGAAAGTTATTTGTGCTTTCCTTAAAAATAAGAAAAAAGTAATTTACCATGTGTCACCTCTCACTCTGGAAAAAAAATCACTTTTCTTTTTTTTTTTGAGACAGAGCCTCAAGCTGTCACCCTGAGTAGAGTACCATGGCGTCACTGCTCACAACAACCTCCAAGTTCTGGGCTCAAGCTATTCTCTTGCCTCAGCCTCCCAAGTAGCTGGGACCACAGGCGCCTGCCACAATGCCCGGCTTTTTTTTTGGTTGCAGCCGTCATTGTTGTTTGGCGGGCCCGCTAGCTCAGGTGTATGTGGCTGGCGCCTTAGCCACTTGAGCCATAGGCGCCAAGCCAAAAAATCACTTTTCTTCCTGAAGTTCCCACCAACTGCCCCCTTCCCCTATGAAGATGGGGTATAAACTCTCAAATGTCACCATTCTTTGGGCTATCCACTTGGGTCTATGTGCATGTATAATTAGAAACGAAAGGATTTGTATACTTTTCCTCCTGTTAATCTGCCTGATGTCCATTAATTCACATCCCCTCACCCCCAGCCCCTGAAGCTAAGAGGAGAGAGGTTTCTCTTCCCTACACAACTTACCAGGTCAAATGTTTATGGGAGGCGTGGACAGTGAAAGGATTTCGTAGTCACGCACCAGCCCCCATGGCTATTAAAATAATCCTTCCCTCATGCAAGGATCAATGAGGTAAGGTGACAGGTTTTTGTAAAAAAGAAAATGTATCAGCTGGGCAACTCAAGGTGTCAGGAAATAATCCATCCCCGGTTCTCAGGAAGAGACACTTTGAGGACACCGGGGTTGTGTGAAGTTGTTCTGGGCACAGCTTGGTGGCCAGTCTGCTCACAGGCTCAGGAGAGGTTGGCTCCCATCACATACCCACATCCCGACAAATGTGGGGTGAATCGGAACGTGTAAGAACAGGGTGGCTGGCAAATTCCATGACACATGCACACTGGAGTTTGTGCATTATGCAAACGGTCATTGAGTGTCCCCTCGTCAGTACCAGAAATCCACGCTTCATGCAAAAAGATGTCACAGAAATGCTGGGCGTGTACAGACATCTGTCCCATATTGATGAGCAAGAGGGGCTATTTTCTTTGTTTTATATATGCATATCATGCTATTCATTTCATTTTTATTTATTATTTATATTTTTTATTTCAGATTAATATGAGGATATGGATGATTGGGTTACATTTCTTGTGTTTGTTAGGTAAAGTCCAAGTTGTAGGTGAGTCCTTCACCCAGGGGTGTGCTGCGGACCCCTACATTGTGTACATTGGATGAGAGCTCACCAATCCCCCTCACTTTGATTTGAATCGAGTTTTTTTCCTATGTGAACATGTATAGTTCATCTATTGCCTTCATATTAGTATTGAGTACATTGAATATAATTGCTTCTCCATTCTTGTGATACTTTACTAAGGAGGAAGTGTTCCACCTCCATCCAGGTTAATACAAAAAATGTGAAATCTCCATCTTTTTATGTCTGAATAGTATTCCATGGTGTACATATACCACAGTTTGTTAATCTATTCCTGGGTGAATGGGCATTTAGGCTGTTTTCACATCTTGGTGATTGCAAATCAAGCTGCAGTTAACAGCCTAGTGCAAATGTCCTTATGATAAAGTGATTTTTTTTTCTTCTGGGTAGATGCCTAGTAATGGGATTGTGGAGTCAAATGGAAGGTCTACCCTGAGCTCTTTGAGGAGTCTCCCTACTTCTTTTCATAGAGGCTGTATTAGTTTGCAGTCCCCCCAGCAGTGTAAAAGTGTTCCCTTCTCTCCACACCCACGCCAGCATCTGCGGGTTTGGGAGTTCGTGGTGTGGGCCTTTCTCACTGGGGTTAGGAGACATCTCGGGGTGGTTTTGATTTCCGTTTCTCTGATGATCAGGGACAATGACCATTGTTGTACATACTCATCACACACAACATAATGGTTTGTGTGTGTGTGCTGGCTGCCTGAGCTTGTCCGCAAGTGAACAACCTTACTCACCTCTCATGGGGATCATGTCTTGTGGTGAGAACACTTAAAACCTACATCCTCTCCATTTTTAAAATACAGTACATGGTTACTGTGTCCACTGCGGGCCATGTCTCTAACTTACTCATCCAGCAAAATTGACACTTGGTATCCTTCGACCAACAGTTTTTAGCACTCACAGTGAGGGGGGTTGGTTTATTTTGTGTGTTTATCTCTAGTTTTTGTTTTGCTCTTTGGGGGGACACAAGTGAACTATGTGCATTACAGGAAAAGAAAATAATTCCTTTTGAGAAGAGATAATGCTATCGAGGGTGAGAAAAAGTTCTGTTCCCTTAGCTGTGTCCCGAGTGCTATATTTTCTAGTGTCAGAATTGTGTTTCATTCACTGACATTCTAAGGTCGGGGTTTCTATGGTGTAGCTCCCGTGCTTTGGGTTTTTTGAAGTAGTTATTAGTGGGCTTCCCGATGATTGGAACATCTTTAGTGTCTGTGGGGAAAACAGAAGGCAAGACACCCACATTCCAGGAAAACACGCCCCTGTGGAAAAAAAGCAGACATCCTGGGCATGCGGTGAGGGTCCCTCCCCAATTGGGGGCTGTGTTCTCTCTTCTGCCTTATGAGGACACCTGCCATGGGAGTTAGGGGCTCCTCCTGACACCCCGATGGTTTCATCTCGAGATCCTTAACTACTCTGTTTCCCCGAAAATAAGACATCCTCCAAAAATAAGACCTACTTACAGGTAAGATAAGACGTCCCCTGAAAATAAGACCTAGCACATCTTTGGGAGCACACCTTAAAATAAGACACTGTCTTATTTTCGGGGAAACAGGGTAAGTATATCTACAGACACCCTATTTCCAAAGGAGGCCCCATTCCTGGGTTCCGGGGATTAGCACGTGAGTTTATCATTCATCGGGGAAGAAATAGCATGGTAGATGTGGCCAGAGTGGGTGTCAAGGGAGGTTAGGATTCAGCAGGAAGAATGCAGAACATTCTAGAAGGAAGAATAAGCCCAGCTGGAGGCTTAGGGTTATGGAGGCATGCAATGAACCCCAAGAGATTAAAGCCCTGTGGGGGCTGGAATGGCAACTCCCACCCCCCAATTATATCCATGTCCTAATCCCCAGAAACTGGGAAAGGGGCCACATTTGGAAATAGAGTCTCTGCAGATGTAATTAGTGAAGGATCTCAAAAAGAGACCAGACTGGATTAGGGAGGGCCCTAAACCCAGTGACAGGTGTCCTCCTGAGAGACAGCAGAGGAGACACAGACACAGAGGAGAAGCCACGTGGAGACGGAGGCAGGGACTGGAGTGAAGTGGCCACAAACTCAGGAACACCTGGAGCCCCCAGGAGCTGGGAGAGGCAGTAAGGGGCCTCCCTGGGGCCTCCAGAAGGAACTGGTTACATCATAATGGGATCAATGGTGACTCTAAAATAGATGTCCATGTCTTATCACACAGAATCTATGAATAGAACATAATTTGGCACTAAACTGTTTATTGCAGCTCAATTTACAATCACCAAAATGTGGAAACAGCCTAAATGCCCACCAACCCAGGAATGGATTAACAAGCTGTGGTATATGTATACCATGGAATACTATTCAGCCATTAAAAATAATGGAGACTTTAAATCCTTCGTATTAACCTGGATGGACGTGGAAGACATTATTCTTAGTAAAGCATCACAAGAATGGAGAAGCATGAATCCTATGTACTCAATTTTGATATGAGGACAATTAATGACAATTAAGGTCATGGGGGGGAAGGAAAAGCAGAGAGAGGGAAGGAGGGAGGGGGGTGGGGCCTTGGTGTGTGCCACACCTTCTGGGGGCAAGACATGATTGCAAGAGGGACTTTACCTAACAAATGCAATCAGTGTAACCTGGCTTATTGTACCCTCAATGAATCCCCAACAATAAAAAAATAATAATAATAGTAAATAAATATGGAAAGTTGAGGAGGCACTATATCTGGTTAACCTGGAGCATATTGTAGTACTGGACGTTAAGGACAGATTGAAAAACAAACAAAAAATAAATAAATAAACATTGATAGAGGTATAGCAAAGGAGCACAGAAACCAACTGAAAGACTGCCCAGTGGCCAAAGCTGTAACAATCTGAGCAAGAAAATAAATAAAGTGTTAGACAAAAAAAAAAAAAAGAAAGAAAGAAAGAAAAAGAATTTTTAAAAAGTAGGATTTGAATGTCAAGAAATGTTAGAGATAATTAACCAATTTATTTCACTTACATTTTTTCCGTATATGCAAAAGAATGACAAATGATCAACTTCTATGCATAAATGAGTTTGAAAGAGGTCTTTACCATAAGTTTACAGTAAAAATTCTAAATGCTAAGAAAATACTATGTCAAAGTCCAATAGCTAGCTATTTTTCATTCTTAGTGGTACATAAAATAATGACGTATCCTTGAACTGTAAAAGAAAATGTAAATAAATGTTTTTAACTCTGAAAAAAAAAATAGAACATAATTTGGCAATACAATCTCCACAATTATAATTAGTGAGGGATCTCAAGATGAGACCATCCTGGATTAGGAGGGCCCTAAACCCAGTGACAGGTGTCTTCCTGAGAGACAGCAGAGGAGACACAGACACAGAGGAGAAGCCACGTGGAGACAGAGGCAGGGACTGGAGTGATGTGGCCACAAGCCCAGGGATGACTGGAGCCCCCAGGAGCTGGGAGAGGCAGGAAGGAGCCTCCCCAGGGCCTGTGGAGGGAGTGACCCTGAGACACCTGCACATTAGCCCTCTGAGCTCTTGGCCTAGGAGAGAAGGAGAAATAATTAGAGTGAAGATGTTTGTGTGCTGGTATCCTGGGGATATGTGAGCATGGGTAGAGGCCTCTGCTGCTATGAGCCTCCCCATCATGAGACCTGTCGGCACCTCCCCTTGGCCCAGCCTCGAGTCCCTGGTCTTTCCCTGCACCTCACCTGGTCTGTTGGCCTGGATGACCAGGGTCTGCTGGCCTGGATGACTGGGGAATGCATTCTGAACTCCCAGGTCCTGCCTGTGTTGGGTCACCATGGCCTTGGGCATGCAGGTGTAGGAGACACCCCACAAACCCCTGTCACCAACCCCCTTTCTGCTGGACTTTGCCCAGGTCCTATGGGAGGTTCTCCTGCCATCTTTGCTATGTCCCTTGGTGGCTCATTTTCCCAGCAACATGAGAACCCAGAGAAGCTCAGCAGGCAGAAGCATTCCCCCCTCCCTCAGGTCCCAGAACCTCCAAACAGGTGCACCCCTTGGGACCTGGAATTATTCACCCAAGAATCTGCTAAGACCCACTGTGAGGCAGGGTGGGCGTGAACCGGTGAGCTCACCTGGAGTCAGAGGAGACACAGGCATCCAAGCTCAGCCCTGAGGGGACTTGGATGCCAGCTCCCCTAGTCCAGCACACAGACAGGAACTTGGGGTGTGACACGCTGAAAAGATGGATAGTTGAAGTGGAAGGATGTCTTCACATGGCGCCTTAAATGTAAGGTAGACCAGTAAGAAACAAGTTGGGTGTAAACCTCCCCACAGAAGGAAACACAGTGGAGAACAGAGGGATATTAGGGCAAAAGGAAGGAGGTTTCCAGGGGGAATGGGTCGAAGATAGAAATGGAAGGATGGAGCCGAGTAACAGCTTCCTTGCATCTGGGCACCGTGAGTCTGGGGAGATAGGACTCCAGGCATCTCTGGCTGGTGGGAACTGCCTATCATCACTCCTATGAAAATACAGGGAGTCAGCGAGAGACTTCTGGACCCCAAGAGGAGGACTAAAACAGTGGAAAGCCGGCAAGTGGTCGCGTGTGTTCAATCCGTCTAAACCCGCCCACAACTGTAAGTTCAGTAGCAGCGAGACTGCAAACCAGAAAGGCCTTACCTGTGAACTGTTTTGATGTCCTTGGACTTGGCACTGAGTTGAACTGCCTTGGGGAAGGCCTGAGCGGGAGTGCGGAGAACTTTGGCCGTTGTCTAGGGCCCCAGTCTGAGCCGCTGAGCCAGACGGAGCTGATAGTGTTTGGCGGTGGGTCACACGGATCCATTGTCAGTGATCTGCCCCGGCAAGCTCTGCCCTCAGGGTCGCAGAGCTAGAAACGGGTGGGAGCTGGTAACCCAGCAACCAAGTAGCCTAAGGGTGGGGTCTGAGCCGCCTTGCAGCCCTAACCCTCAGGGGCAGAGTGAGATCGGTTTTGGCACACTGAGTAAGTGCATAGCCACTTCAGCAGCGAGTCCAGCGAGAAAGCTGGGAAAGCTTCTGCTCAGCAAGTTTACAAGTTCAAAGTGCCTTTTAAGTAGGCTGAAGAGAGATTTAGGGTGTCTACCTGCTGGGGTTTGAGAAATCAGCAGCCTCCAGTCGTATCAGAACTGTGACTAACATCTCATACCCCAGAAGACCACGTGTTGCCCAGACAATATTCAATAACATATACAAACTGCTTTGTTTTTGGTTGTGTATTTTTTTCTTCTTTTTTTTTTTTTTTTGGTTTGGTTGTTTTTTTTGTTTGTTTATTTTGACGTTGCTGATGTTCTTTTGTTTTTTTAATTTCAATCTTTTCCACACAGATCCCTTTTTCTTTCTCAATTTTCCTAGTTTAATTATAATTTCCCATTGCTGCCTTTTTTAATAACTTCAACTTCATTTTTGTTAGTGTTTCTACCGATATAATTTGGTTTTTCACCCAATTTTATCCCCGTAAAGTTTTCTGTTTGCTTCTTTTGGTTTGATTTATAGCATTTTTGTCTTTCCTCTCTACTTGGTGGAGGTGGGGTACTGTGTCTGATCAGGTTAGCAAAGAGCTGCTGACCTCAAGGGAACCACGCAACTGGGCACCCCCAGAAGGTGGGGTTTTTTTAAGGTTGTGTCAAAGTACCCTACTGTACACCTATATTGCCCTGTCTCCCTCTTTCTGTGCCTCTCTTCTTTTTGTCAATATTCCTTATACCCACCCCCTCTCCTTTCTCTATCTTTCTTTTTTTCTTATCACTCGGTCCTCCTTTCTTTCATCCCCTTTTTTTGCTCTTCAACCTTCTCACCCTTCTGGTCCTATAACCCTTAGTCCACAGGCATAAGAACTTAAAGAGCAAGAGGAAGTGAAAGGAAAATTAGGGCAAGGAAACAGATAAAAGAAATCACTCATGAGGAAGAATCAGCAGAAAACTCCAGGCAACATGAAGAACCAGTCTAGAACAACCCCACCAAGGGACCATGAGGTAGCTACTGCAGATGATTCCACCAGTATAGAAATGTTAGGAATGACAGAAAGGGAATTTAGAATACACATGTTGAAAACAATGAAAGAAATGATGGAAACAATGAAGGAAATTGCTAATAAAGTGGAAAATAACCAAAAGGAAATCCAAAAACAGAATCAAATAAGAGATGAACGATATGAAGAATATAAAAAGGATATAGCAGACCTGAAGGAACTGAAACAGTCAATTAGGGAACTTAAAGATACAATGGAAAGTATCAGCAACAGGTTAGACCATGCAGAAGAAAGAATTTCAGAGGTAGAAGACAAAGTTCTTGAGATAACTGAGACAGTAAAAGAGGCAGAAAAGAAGAGAGAGAAAGCAGAACGTTCACTGTCAGAATTATGGGACTTTATGAAGCGTTCCAACATACGAGTTATAGGAATTCCAGAAGGGGAAGAAGAATGCCCCAGAGGAATGGAAGCCATACTAGAGAATATTATAAAAGAAAATTTCCCAAACATCACCAAAGAGTCTGACACACTGCTTTCAGAGGGATATCGGACCCCAGGTCGCCTCAACTCTAACCGAGCTTCTCCAAGACACATTGTGATGAACCTGTCCAAAGTCAAGACAAAAGAAAAGATTCTGCAAGCTGCCAGGAGTAAGCGCCAGTTGACCTACAGGGGCAAATCCATCAGAGTTACTGCAGACTTCTCTAATGAAACTTTCCAAGCAAGAAGACAATGGTCATCTACCTTTAATCTACTTAAACAGAACAATTTTCAGCCCAGAATTCTGTACCCTGCTAAGCTAAGCTTCAGAATTGACGGAGAAATCAAATCATTTACGGATATACAAACATTGAGGAAATTCGCCACAACAAGACCAGCTCTACAGGAAATACTTCAACCTGTTCTGCACACTGACCACCACAATGGATCAGCAGCAAAGTAAGAACTCAGAAATCAAAGGACAAAACCTAACCTCCACACTGATGCAAAAGATAAAATTAAGCAATGGACTCTCACCAAATAAGACGAATAGAATACTACCACACTTATCAATTATCTCAATAAATGTTAATGGCTTGAATTCCCCACTGAAGAGACATAGATTGGCTGACTGGATTAAAAAACACAAGCCATCCATTTGCTGTCTGCAAGAAACACACCTGGCCTCAAAAGACAAATTAAAGCTCCGAGTCAAGGGTTGGAAGACAATTTTTCAGGCAAACGGAATTCAGAAGAAAAGAGGAGTTGCAATCTTATTTTCAGATACATGTGGATTTAAAGCAACTAAAGTCAAAAAAGACAAAGATGGTCACTTTATATTGGTCAAGGGAAAACTACAACAAGAAGACATTTCAATTCTAAATATTTATGCACCCAATTTAAATGCTCCCAGATTCCTGAAGCAGACCTTACTCAGTCTGAGCAATATGATATCTGATAATACCATCATAACAGGGGACTTTAACACACCTCTTACAGAGCTGGACAGATCCTCTAAACAGAAATTAAACAAAGATGTAAGAGATTTAAATGAGACCCTAGAACAACTATGCTTGATAGATGCATATAGAACACTCCACCCCAAAGATAAAGAATATACATTCTTCTCATCACCCCATGGAACATTCTCCAAAATTGATCATATCCTGGGACACAAAACAAATATCAACAGAATCAGAAGAATTGAAATTTTACCTTGTATCTTTTCAGACCATAAGGCACTAAAGGTGGAACTCAACTCTAACAAAAATGCTCAAGCCCACCCAAAGGCATGGAAATTAAACAATCTTCTGTTGAATAACAGATGGGTGAAGGAAGAAATAAAACAGGAAATCATTAACTTCCTTGAGCATAACAACAATGAAAACACAAGCTACCAAAACCTGTGGGATACTGCAAAAGCAGTTTTGAGAGGAAAATTCATCGCTTTAGATGCCTACATTCGAAAAACAGAAAGAGAGCACATCAACAATCTCACAAGAGATCTTATGGAATTGGAAAAAGAAGAACAATCTAAGCCTAAACTCAGTAGAAGAAAAGAAATCTCCAAAATCAAATCAGAGATCAATGAAATTGAAAACAAAAGAATCATTCAGAAAATTAATGAAACAAGGAGTTGGTTTTTTGAAAAAATAAATAAAATAGATAAACCATTAGCCAGACTAACTAGAAATAGAAAAGTAAAATCTCTAATAACCTCAATCAGAAACGATAAAGGGGAAATAACAACTGATCCCACAGAGATACAAGAGATCATCTCTGAATACTACCAGAAACTCTATGCCCAGAAATTTGACAATGTGAAGGAAATGGATCAATATCTGGAATCACACCCTCTCCCTAGACTTAGCCAGGAAGAAATAGACCTCCTGAACAGACCAATTTCAAGCACTGAGATCAAAGAAACAATAAAAAAGCTTCCAACTAAAAAATGCCCTGGTCCAGATGGCTTCACTCCAGAATTCTATCAAACCTTCAAGGAAGAGCTTATTCCTGTACTGCAGAAATTATTCCAAAAAACTGAGGAAGAAGGAATCTTCCCCAACACATTCTATGAAGCAAACATCACCCTGATACCAAAACCAGGAAAAGACCCAAACAAAAAGGAGAATTTCAGACCAATCTCACTCATGAACATAGACGCAAAAATTCTCAACAAAATCCTAGCCAATAGATTACAGCTTATCATCAAAAAAGTCATTCATCAAGATCAAGTAGGCTTCATCCCAGGGATGCAAGGCTGGTTTAACATACGCAAGTCTATAAACGTTATCCACCATATTAACAGAGGCAAAAATAAAGATCACATGATCCTCTCAATAGATGCAGAAAAAGCATTTGATAAAATCCAGCATCCTTTTCTAATTAGAACTCTGAAGAGTATAGGCATAGGTGGCACATTTCTAAAACTGATTGAAGCTATCTATGACAAACCCACAGCCAATATTTTACTGACTGGAGTAAAACTGAAAGCTTTTCCTCTTAGAACTGGAACCAGACAAGGTTGTCCTCTGTCACCTTTACTATTCAACGTAGTGCTGGAAGTTCTAGCCAATACAATTAGGCAAGACAAGGAAATAAAGGGAATCCAAATGGGAGCAGAGGAGGTCAAACTCTCCCTCTTTGCTGACGACATGATCTTATACTTAGAGAACCCCAAAGACTCAACCACAAGACTCCTAGAAGTCATCAAAAAATACAGTAATGTTTCAGGATATAAAATCAATGTCCACAAGTCAGTAGCCTTTGTATACACCAATAACAGTCAAGATGAGAAGCTAATTAAGGACACAACTCCCTTCACCATAGTTTCAAAGAAAATGAAATACCTAGGAATATACCTAACGAAGGAGGTGAAGGACCTCTATAAAGAAAACTATGAAATCCTCAGAAAGGAAATAGCAGAGGATATTAACAAATGGAAGAACATACCATGCTCATGGATGGGAAGAATCAACATTGTTAAAATGTCTATACTTCCCAAAGCTATCTACCTATTCAATGCCATTCCTATCAAAGTACCTACATCGTACTTTCAAGATTTGGAAAAAATGATTCTGCGTTTTGTATGGAACCGGAAAAAACCCCGTATAGCTAAGGCAGTTCTTAGTAACAAAAATAAAGCTGGGGGCGTCAGCATACCAGATTTTAGTCTGTACTACAAAGCCATAGTGCTCAAGACAGCATGGTACTGGCACAAAAACAGAGACATAGACACTTGGAATCGAATTGAACACCAAGAAATGAAACTAACATCTTACAACCACCTAATCTTTGATAAACCAAACAAGAACTTACCTTGGGGGAAAGACTCCCTATTCAATAAATGGTGTTGGGAGAACTGGATGTCTACATGTAAAAGACTGAAACTGGACCCACACCTTTCCCCACTCACAAAAATTGATTCAAGATGGATAAAGGACTTAAATTTAAGGCATGAAACAATAAAAATCCTCAAAGAAAGCATAGGAAAAACACTGGAAGATGTTGGCCTGAGGGAAGACTTCATGAAGAAGACTGCCATGGCAATTGCAACAACATCAAAAATAAACAAATGGGACTTCATTAAACTGAAAAGCTTCTGTACAGCTAAGGACACAATAACCAAAGCAAAGAGACAACCTACACAATGGGAAAGGATATTTGCATATTTTCAATCAGACAAAAGCTTGATAACCAGGATCTATAGAGAACTCAAATTAATCCACATGAAAAAAGCCAACAATCCCTTATATCAATGGGCAAGAGACATGAATAGAACTTTCTCTAAAGATGACAGACAAATGGCTAACAAACATATGAAAAAATGTTCATCATCTCTATATATTAGAGAAATGCAAATCAAAACAACCCTCAGATATCATCTAACCCCAGTGAGAATGGCCCACATCACAAAATCTCAAAACTGTAGATGCTGGCGTGGATGTGGAGAGAAGGGAACACTTTTACACTGCTGGTGGGACTGCAAACTAGTACAACCTTTCTGGAAGGAAGTATGGAGAAACCTCAAAGCACTCAACCTAGACCTCCCATTCGATCCTGCAATCCCATTACTGGGCATCTATCCAGAAGGAAAAAAATCCTTTTATCATAAGGACACTTGTACTAGACTGTTTATGGCAGCTCAATTTACCATTGCCAAAATGTGGAAACAGCCTAAATGCCCACCAACCCAGGAATGGATTAACAAGCTGTGGTATATGTAATACCTTGTTAATACCATGGAATACTATTCAGCTATTAAAAAAAATGGAGACTTTACATCCTTCGTATTAACCTGGATGGAAGTGGAAGACATTATTCTTAGTAAAGCATCACAAGAATGGAGAAGCATGAATCCTATGTACTCAATCTTGATATGAGGACAATTAATGACAATTAAGTTTATGGGGGGGAAAGCAGAAAGAGGGATGGAGGGAGGAGGGTGGGGCCTTAGTGTGTGTCACACTTTATGGGGGCAAGACATGATTGCAAGAGGGACTTTACCTAACAATTGCAATCAGTGTAACTGACTTATTGTACCCTCAATGAATCCCCAACAATAAAAAAAAAAAAAAAAAAAAAAAAGAAATGGAAGGATGGATGGATAGATAGATAGATAGATAGAAAATAGGTAGATAGATAGATGAAAGATATATAGATAGATGGATAATAGATAATAAACACACACACACTCAATTCGCCTCACTGAAACACCCAGGGCAGGAGCAGAACCATATTTTCTCTCTGAGACTCCTTTTTTAACACTCAACCACAATTTAAATGCAGTGGGGAAATCTGGTCTGGGAGCAGCTCTTGCGACACTGGGAAGACATTGGAGGCTGTGGCATGAGCCATTCCCAGGCCACCCACCCTTCCATCTTCCCCAGGAGGGCAAACCCAGGTTCCCTATACACACCGGATCTAAAGGTCTGTGTCCCATAGAGCTCAGCCGTCATCACCAGACACAGCACAGGCAGGATTTGGGAAGTTAAAGTCATCCTTGTCCTGGAAAATAAGAAACTTCAGTCTTTACATACGAAGATGTTAAAGTTGGCTTAAAAGAAAAAGACACTCAGTTTGGACACATGTCCACCCCTACATTGGTTATTTTGAATGTAAGGTTTTGTAAAACAGGACCTCACAGATTCTTTTAATTGGAAACTGTCTTTAGACAGACGCCACAATTTTGTTAAAATAAAACAGCACACATCAGACCCACAGGTCTTATGGGAGCAGGGACTCACACAGGAGTTCACAGATGCTTTGCATAACCCAGGCCCTTTGAGCTCATGCCCAGTTGCTGCAAGGTGGCAAAGTGGCTGCTGTTGACCCGGGCATCACAGCCACCTTCAAAGACAGGATGTAAGCAGGTACACGGGGCAGTCCTAGCCACCTGTCACCCTACACATTTCCCTCTACCCCATCTGCTGAAGTTGTACCTTCCCTGGCTAAAGGGGAGGCCGGGCAGAGAACGTCAGCACAGGTAAGGAGTAAGGAAGACGTGTGTCAGACAGACCACCTGCCCCAGCTCTTCCTATGTTATAAATTATAGATTTGGGGTAACTTCTGTGGCACATTTGTTTTCATTTCCGGATCTTTTAAACAAAAAGGATCTTGCTGCACAGCTCCTAATATTCCCATTCAATCTGGCAAGCTACACACACAGGTGGCTGCTTCTCCCCCTGATTTTCAAAGACTTTTAAGACAACAGGGCTCTGGTCTCTGCTCCCTCATCTTCTGCCTTCCCAACTCTGGGGTGGACCCAACCCTTTCTAGCCTTGAAAGAGAGGTATGTCTTTTTGGCATTTTTTTAATCTCTCCAGGGCCTCCCAGGATGATCCTTGGGACAGTCACCACCTTCCCTCAAACAGAAACTTCTTGCTTTCTTGGGAATGCCACATTTCAACCAGAACGCGGAGAGGGAGGACTCCTCCCCATGGGATCCCTTTATTATTTGTGCATTAAAAATAAAAATGTAAAAAGCTGACTTGTTTGTTTTTTTAATACACAATGTAACTTAACTAATTAACTTTAAAACATGGCATATAAAATAGATCGGTCAGTGGCCCTTGAAAGGACAGGGATTGATTTTTTTTTTTAGCCCAATGCAGTTGCATAATTTATTCTTATTATTCATTTATGTCGCACCTCTCTTTTCAGAAGCTCATAATGCCGTTGCAACTTTGGTGCCTTATTAAACATTCATAATCGCCCTTGGAGGAAGAGGCAAATATTATTATATTATCAAACCATTTCTCCATAAAAATCTGTAATTGGAATAAAAAGCAATCTCGGAGAGCAACATAACGCTGGCAAAAGGTAACACCACGGTAATTTAATGATCAGCTTTTCCGATATTCAGCACAATCTCACCGCATAATTACTCTTGTCCAGCCTGGGTACAGCGTCGCTAACTATTAAGTGACCACGGACGTCCGCAGTACAGATCCCTACTGGCGAGTGCTGGCAGAGAAAGTCACTTCCTGTCGCATCCTGCCCACTATGGAAAGGTCGGAAGAGCAGAAAGAGACACAGCAGGTCACTCACGTCCATCTCACATGGACAACAGGCAATCGACAAGCTCCGGGCACTCACTGTCCCTCCTTCCTCCCCAAGGACCATGTGGTCTGTGTTCCAGATTTCTCTGAATGCCAAGGCGCATGTTCCCACAATGTCCCTGAGATGTCCCCATGGAGCTGCTGGGCCATTTCAAATCACTTCATCGAATAGCCTCTTGCACATAGCCAAGCAAACTTTGACCGACACTCTCGTCCCAGTGACTTTCCTCAAACCATGACGTAGACCAACTGCCAAAATTTTGCCTGCAGAAAATCAATGAAAAGTTCCCACCAGAAACAAGTCCAGGTGGTCTAGGACCAAGACTTTGGAGTTAGGTATGTTCTGTGCCTGAGATCCGCAAAGACGTTGCTAAAATCCACTCCCTATAATCAGAGTTGAGGACACATCTGCAGCGGCCTAACCCAGTGGCTGGCAAATGTCCTTTGTAAATATGTGTAGCTTCCTGGGCCACAGAGTCTCCATCCTCACCAATCTTCAACTCTGCTGTTGTAGCCCAGAAACAACTGCATTTAAGATGTGAACAGACTTTAGCAAAATTCCAGCAAAGAAAAATATGTAGGGCACTACAAAGTTTTGAGACAGACTGTGCCATGGTCCACCCTTTCACGCCCAAGAAGCACAGTGGGCAGCATCCTTTCTGAGTCTCCCGAGCAATGTTCAGCCTGCTGGGCTTTTTGGTATGGCTTCCACGCTGAGATCTTGATCTTCAGCCTGCAGAACTGTGGGCAGTGAATGCTTATTATTTAAGCCACCTGGTCTGTGGTGTTTGTTACTGCAGCCTCAGCTGATGTACACGGTGCACAGTAAAGTATTTCCCGAGGGTATGAGTTCACCCTGGAGCACCCTGCCCTGCCCTGGACCCCAGGATCATGGCACCACTAAAAGCCCAGGTCATGTGTTTGAGCAGAGACCCAAGAGGCATCCCAGGTGGGGTGCAGGGTTCAAAGGAAGCGGGGATTGGATGGGGAGGTCTCATCCCTCCTGCTGCAGCTTAGAGACCCTCTTTGGGAAGCATCTCCCCCAGCCCCAGAGCTCCATGACCACCTGTCACAGGCCTGTCTCCCCAAGGGTCCAAGACCACTGAGAACAGGGACCATGTCCCACCCATCTCTCATCCCCCCGTCCAAGCAGAGCTAGCACTTGTGCCGTTGAGGAAACAATAAAGCAAATGAGTTGAAAAACAATCATGTTTCAAAGTGCTGATGTAGAAGAGTCTGGGAGAAGAGTCTTGGCACAGACCCAGTCCCCCAGGGGCTCTCCTGGCCGTCCCTGCACTAAAAGGCCACCACTTCCCTCCAAAATCACACTTCTTCTGGCAGTGAGGCTGAAACACCCAGCACAGGGTTGTGTTAGCCCATTCTGGCCGCTATAAAAGAACACAGACTGGATGGCTGCTAACACGTAATAGACATTTATTCCTCACATTTCTGGAGGCTGAAGATCAAGATCCTGGCTGTGTCTGGAGAAGACTCAGTTCTTAGTTCATAGATGGAGCCCTCTTATTGTGTCTTCACCTGGTGGGAGGGGTGAGGGAGCTCTCTAGGGCCCCCTGCATAAGGGCACTGATCCCACCCATGAGGCTCCACCACCTTCAAGACCTCATCACCTCCTAAAGCTCCTGCCTCCTAACGCAGTCACCTTAAGGACTAGGTTTCACCCTAGGAATTTGGGGGGAACTCCACATTCAGACCACAGTGGGGGAAACTCCTAACTGACCTGAGAATATAACCCCCCGGATCCAACTTCATAAGGGTGCACTGGGGCCTGGAGGTTCCCACAAGTACAGCCCATCCTCCACAGGCACAGAATTCATATTTGCAAATTCACCTACTCATCAAAATTGCCTGGTAATGCCAAAGTCGATACTCATGGTGCATTCACTGTAATTTGTGCACATGAACAGAACAGAGAAAAATTCTAGTCACTGGAAAAGTAAGTTTGCAGGTAAGTTTGAACAAAGCAATGTTCCGTGTTCTTATCTCAGCTCAACTATAAACAAGGGCTTGTTTTGCTGTCTGCTGAGTCTTTCACACTTTGTCCCTTTTATTGGTGATATCGCTATAACAAAATCTCCCTCAGATTCCCTCCTATAAGGACCTTTGAGATTATATTTAGGGCCAGACCAGTGATCCAAGATAATCTCCCCATATCAGAGCCTTCAATTAGCCATACCTGCAAAGTCTGTTTTGCCATGTAAGGCCAAAGATTCACAGGTTCCAAGTAGTACAATGTGAAAATTTCAAGAGGACATTATTCTAGCACATAGGATTAGGACATGAACATCTTTGGGGTCATTATTCTGTCAACTTCATGGGATTAGAATATGAACATCTTTGGGGACATTATTCTGTCTACCACACGAGATTAGGATGTGGACATCTCTGGGGACATTATTCTGTCTACCACATGGGATTAGGACGTGGACATCTTTGGGGACATTATTCTGTCTACCACATGGGATTAGGACATGGACACCTTTGGGGACATTATTCTGTCTACCACGTGGGATTAGGACGTGGACATTTTTGGGGACATTATTCTGTCTACCACATGGAATTAGGATGTGGACATTTTTGGGGACATTATTCTGTCTACCACATGGAATTAGGACGTGGACATCTTTGGGGACATTATTCTGTCTACCACATAGGATTAGGACGTGGACATCTTTGGGGACATTATTCTGTCACCACATGGGATTAGGACGTGGACATCTTTGAGGACATTTTTCTGTCTGCCACATGGAATTAGAATGTGGACATCTTTGGTGACATTATTCACCCACCACAGATAGAGTGAGGCCACTATAAAGATGAGCCTGGTGGCTGTTGAGGGGACACGTGTGCGGCAGAAGACTCACAGGTCTAGCCCTTGAGAGGGTCTGAGCAGGGATGAGGGTTCCTACTCACAGCTCGGTGGCTTTGCAACTTGCAGGTGCCAAGGATGGATTTGAAAAGCAAGGAGGAGAGGGCTTCTCCTCCCACCGTCCCACCATCTCTTTCTGCCCTGTGGGGCTGCCTCCACCCCCATCACAATGTTCAGTTTCTCATCTATCTTTCCACCTGCCCCTCAATGTTTTGACCCCACAGTGGTCCTCCAGGAGGCTGCACGCCCTGAGGACAAATGCTAAGAAGATGCTAGAGCACGTTTGCACAGGGATGGTGCAGGAGTAAGATCCCCACTCAGCTGCTGGCAAACATCTGAGCCTTCCAGCCTCAAAGCAGAGGCCATGGACAGTCCAGCCACTGACTGGCCCATGTGAATGTCCCAGAGCAAGGTCCAGCATCCAAAATCAAAACTGGGATCTCAGCATCCCAGGGATGAGGATGGTCCCCAGACTGGACAGAGATCCCACCACCTGGGTCTTCTGAATCACCTTACACCACCAGAGAAATTCATCCTCTGCCCTCTGCTTGCCCTTCAGCACTCCCCAGTCCCGTTCCTATGAAGTTTCCTCTGCCCTGTCCTAGCAGCATTTTCCCCAGGCCTGTGTGTTTCCGGGTCAGCTGCCCACAATGCTGCCTGGACACCTCCAAACAGCTGCCAACCTGTCTATGCCACCGTGGGTCTCACCAGTGCAGGGACAGTGTCCACTCCCCAAAGCAAATAACAGAAAAATATGTGATGACCCAAGAATGGAGCGTGGAGGTTGTTTTGGCAGTCCTTGCCCTCCCTGCAGGGCTGAAACAGCATAGGATGACAATACCCCTCCCCCACCACAGGCAGTCAGCCTGTTTAGGGCGTCCTGGGACAGGAAGGAGGCGGCGGAAACTCAGGTAATCAGCTGGGTTGAAAACCAGATGGTGCTTACAGGCGCCACTGTGGACGTGAGTGTGGTGCGTGTAATTCTATTTTTAGTGTTGTGTGTATTGCGGAGGCAAACGTGTGGTGTGGTGTGTGTGCTTGCGTGGCGTGTGTCCTGATGTGCAGTGCGTCCAGCACGTGTGTCCGTGTGCAGCGTGCGTGGCGGGTGTGCCCGTGTGTGCAGCGTACGTGCGTGTTCCCACACCTGCCCCCCTCCGAGCCCGCAGCCTCCACCTGAGGGAAATGTCACCCCTCCCCCCTAGAGACAAGACATCTGTGCCCGAGGGCGCGTCCCTGCGTGAGCTCCTGTCCCGGGCGCGTCCAGAGTGGAGTTGGCTCCGGGTGCCCAACTGCTCTGGTAGAACAGGGCCATGAACAAGACCCCTGGAGCGGCGAGGGACACCCACCCACCTTCCCTCCACTCCCGTGCAGTTTACAATCTCCTTCCATGAAACTCAGTCTTTTCGTCCCGGGCATCTATTTTAAAACGTGAAGCCCGTCGCTGGGTGGCGTCACCGCCAGGCCTCGGGATCTGGGGCGGCTCTGCGAGGTGAGGTGCCGGCGCGGGCGGCTCGAATCGCTCCACTGGATGGCTCCTCGCTACGCGGTCGCATCAGACCCGTGGGTTTTGCTCTGGGAGCGCGCGCAGGGCGGAGGGGACCGGGGTTTCTCAGAGTCCGAATGAAGTGAGCACAAAAGGCTGGGAGACCATCCGGGCCACCGCTCACGGCTAATCCGGGTCCCCGCGGAGGATCCCCGCGCTTCCCAACGCGCTCCCGGAGACAGCTTGGCGGGGCAGACGGGCGCGGCCGGCCAGGGCCAGCGAGGTTGGCGGAGTTTGGGGAGGATGGGGGCGCCCGCCGCCCAGGCCCGGCCGGCGCTCCCCGGACGCGGGATTTGCGGCTCCTTTTGCTCCTGGTCTTCAGATGGCCCCGGGAACGTGGCGGAGACGGGGGACACACAATGCCAGCCGTTCTGCGAAAGGACCCTTCCTTCCTCGAATTTCGCAGAGGCCGCGGCTGTGCAGAGCCCGGCGCCGGCTCGGGAGGGCTTCTGGGACCGGATTTGCGCCTGGGGACCGCCGTTCCTGCTCGGATTAGGAGGATTAAAAACCATTAAGCGGCCGCCTCCCGAGCCCCAGCAGCAGCAAACGCGCCTCCCTCGCAGCCTCGGTCCACACTGGGTCGGCTCTGGGGGTGCTGGGAGCCAACAAAAGGTTCCTTAGCATGACAAAGAGTCCCGCCTGCGTCCCCGGGAACAAATGGCTTCCAATTCTGGCCCTGGCTTTGTTCAAAACTCCAACACCGGGCAACCCCCTCTCCTCCGCCTCCCCCCCACCCCCTCTTTAATTTCCCCATTCGGAGCTCAAGGTGTCATATTAATTATTTAAATCTTTGGAAGATTTCAGCAGTTATCCTCCGAGGCCCCGATCGGTGCCAGAAGGCCTCGCATCTCTGTTAGTTTTTCTTAATTAGAGCTGAAACAAGAACTTTGATCTCCATGAATAGAATAGCCAAGGAGAGAAGCTAGAAAGGGCGAGGCGGGAGGTGGGGGCTTCCGTGGGAGCCACGCAGCCGGTACCTGTCTGCGGCACGCGCTGTTTTTCCACTCGATTAGACTTTGATTTACCTTGTTGTGGGGACCGTGACATAACCCAAGTACGAGAGGGAGTTAAACAGCTTCAAAGGCGCGGCCACGCAGACAGTTAAGTGCCCCGCGTGGCGGTCCCTTCCTTCGCCCGCTTATTTGTTTATTTTCGGGGGGCGGGGAGGCAGGTGCCCGGCTCCCAGCGCGGTGGGGATTGATGTCACCTCATTAACGACCCTGGTTCCCGAGCGGCTGCAGGCGCTGATGAAACACAGGCCCCGGTTCCCTTGCGAGGCGCTTCGCCCTCGCGCTTTCTGGCTGGGCCGCGGTGGAGGCGGCAAGGGCGCGCAGACCCGGAGCTTTTGCAGAAAGGGGTCACCGCGGAGGCCCTGCCTCGTTAGAATCTCTGCTCATTTACATCTTTCCTTACGGAAAAAGCATAGGGCAGAAAAAAGAAAAGGGAAGGAGAAAAAAAAATCAAAAAGTTAACCGCGCTTCACCGAAAGATGAAATCAGTCGATCCAACTTTGGAGACACGGTTTCCTGTCACTCTGAAAATCAAAGGGGCGCCCAAACCCAAACTCGGCGAGCCTGGCCCCAGAGCCGGAGAACTGGCCGGGTTTCCCCGCCCGTCTGCAGGGCCTCTACGCGGTGCCTTCATTAGCGATCGGTCCGGCCCTCCGCTGCCTTTGGAGAATTCAGCCCCCGAGTCAGGGTGGGTCAGAGGCGGCTTCCCAACTCGCAAAGTAGGGGAGATGGAGGTTCCTGAAATTACCCTCCGAGCTCAAGAGAGCCACTGTCGGAAATGCCAGTGATTGGAGCAAGGCTTAGGTTTGGGGTCTAAATTAGACTCAAACTACGGGAGGTTTTGAGAGGTGTTGTCTTTTTTTTAATCATGCATATTTTAGAGCAGATTTTCTGCCTACAGAAATAATTGGAATTTATAGCTGTTAAGATAGTGAGACTATCTGTGTCAGGGACCGCCTGGATACCCCAGAAGGGCAGGCTGGTAACTCACCTGCCCTTCCTGCCCAGAATCTGGCACAGCACCTGGGTGCAGGCACTCCAGGGCACCTGCGTGTTTGGGGACACCTCCTGAACCCCACTCTATGACTCTGAGTCCTCACTGAGTCTCAGGCTGTCACCCACATGCCACCAAAGACATCCTCATGCTTCAAGGAAAAGGCAGAGGGGATGAGTCACCGCCCCCCCATCACGCTGCAGCAGTCCACACAGGTGGAATCCAACCCTAGGTGTCACCTGGACAGGCGACTGTGGCGTTTGTATGGCCACAGACAAGCCCAGTGCCATGAACTTCCTCTAGAAAATAAATCGAGTTTCTGTAATGTGGTCGTCAGGCAGGCAGGCAGGAGTCACAAGGGAAACAAGGGGAATGCTGGCTGCTGCAACCCATAGCTGACCACCTGCCCACACTGACCACCTCCTTGAGGTCACCTCGTTTTCATAGACCAGACGTGCCCCACATGTACACGTCAGTACAGTAGGCCTAGCTCCTCAGGGTGACCACCTCTGTGTGTTAACCAGTTTTTTATATGCCCCTGCGTGGTCAACTCACAGATGCTAGTGTACGTTAATAGAGGTGAAGACCTGGAGATCCAAGCGGGGCCCCCAAAACTTACCTTTCTGCACCTTCCCCACACCCAAGGATAGCAGGCATCCCTGGGTCATTTGAGGATGTATCTCGGGGCTTCCTCTCCCCACTCCATTCCTGCCTGCCCACCTCCCAGATGTCACCTTCCCAGAGCCTCCCCCCACACCTACACACCTGCTGTGCATCCCAGCTCCTGGCACCTCCTTCCCCAGGTGGAGAGGAAGGGCGATGTCTTGGCATGCATGGGAGGACGCCCTACACACCTGCATAGGACTCTCCCTAGGAAGAGAAGCTCAGGAGTTGGGTAAAAGCCCCCACTCAGTGGAGTTGGTGCCTCAGGAGCTTGACTGGTGCCCAAGAGCTAAAGAGTTCACGTTCAGCCACCTCCCTGTTCAGTGGGACTAGAGGGTCGAAATCAGACCTGGTGGGAGCATTTACACCACAGAAATTGGCAAAAACACAAACCCAGAGACTTTCCCCCAGAGATAGAGCATCTCCAGCTCCTCATATCCCCCAAATGTTCCAAAAAATGGGTATTCCAGGGGGGTGCCATGGAGGAGGTTTTGTGGGTCACCGGCAGCACTTCTCAAACTCAGACCCATGCACAAACCACGTGGGGTCTGGCTTCCGTGCAGGATCCAGGTCTGTAGGTCCAGTGTGGGGTGGGGGCTCCTTGCTGGTGAGGAGGTGCTGCCCCAGAGACCTCAGCTGGACATGCGGGGATCTGGGTAAGGGACTCCCAAACTCTGGGCTGCGGACCAAACCCAGCCCCTTGCCTGTTTTTGAAAATGAAGTTTTCCTGGCTCAGGTAACAGCTGTCTGTTTACATATATATTCTCTTTCTCTCTCTCTCTCCTCCTGCCATGTGTGAACACAGCAAGAAGGCAGCTGTCTGCAAGACGCCAGGAGAGCCCTCACCAAGAACAGACCCTGCCAACACATTTATTTCACTCAGATTTCCTGCCACCGCTAAAACTCTGAGAAATAAACATCTGTCTCATCTAAACCACCAATGTCTGGCATTTTGTTATGGCTGGCGGAGCAGACTAAGACACGTACCGAAACACACCTGCAAAACAAAATTTAGAATGTCAAGATGGCTTCAAACCCCAAGCGTGGGGCCCCCTTCTGGCATGGAGCTGGTGACCTAATGCTTGGCCACATGCCGTGAGTCCAGCCTTCCCCTCTGACTGCCTGCCCCGAGCACAACCCACCACTCACACCAGGGTGCCCTGTGCCCAGGAATCCATGGGAGGAAGCAGAAATAACTGCACATCTTCCCACGTGGAAGTAAACCATGGGTGGTGTGAAGGAGCTTGGAGAAACAGGTCGCATTGGGAAAACTGAGGCTTGCACCCACCTCTGCCCCACCCCGTCCAGCTGTGTGACCTGGGGCCACTTACCCCACCTCTCTGAGCCTCTGCAGTGTGGGGCGTCCTGGTGTCTCACCTCCTGGGATGAGATTTGGACACAGAAAGTATAAAATGCCTCCTGCCTGCAGGCATGGGCAACTCGGGAAGTTGATACCTGAGAAGTCACATGTGGTGTCTTCCTGTGTTTGCCACATTCTTCCAGAGTAATCACATTACTGTCTGTTCCTGTTTTCTGTGCCTGTGTGTCTGTGGGGACCCCAACATGGCCCCACAGGAGCCAGAAAATATAAGCTCTTCTGTGGGGTGGCCTTACCCCACGAGACCTGGGCACAACCTTCTGGCATTTCTGTTCCTGGCAGGGGAGGACCCTGCCTCTTGCCTTTATGGTGTCCACAGGGATGGCTCCTTCCAGAGGCCCCAGATCCAGGCCTCTCTCCAGTCCTGCCAGCCTTCCTTGGCATCCCTGGGGTCATGGCTGAGTCACTCCAGCCTCTTCCCCTATTTCCATATCTCCTCCTTTCCTCTCGGTCTACCTACACTTTCTCTTATCTTATGAGGATCCCCTTGTTGAACTTGGGGCTTTCCCTAACCCAGGATGCTCTTGTCTTGACCCCAATTGCACCTGCAAAGACCCTGTTTCCAACTGAGGTCAGGTTCTGAGGCTGGGTAGACATTCAGGGTAATGGCTGAGGGACCCTCTGGGCTAGAACAGTGCCGCCTTGGAAGAAGAGTAACATTTCTGATAAATAGTTCCAAATGTTCAGGGAACCCCCATATGCTGGGCTGCTGCCCTTCCTGGGCTGTGGGACTTGGTGGAGGATGAACCAAGAGGATTCCCACCTCTGAATCCTCAAAGAGCTGAAAATCAACTTTCTAATTGACCCCGCAATCCCATTGCTATCTGCACAGAAGAAAAAAATCATTTTACCACAAGGGTGTTTGCACTAGAATGTGTATTGCAGATCAATTTACAATCGCCAAGATGTGGAAGCAACCCAGGTGCCCATCAACCCATGGATGGATTAACACACTGTGGTATATGTATGCCATGGAGTACTATTCAGCCCTAAAAAAGATGGAGATGTTACATCTTTTGTATTTACCTAGATGGAGTTGACACATGTTCTTCTTAGTAAAGTATCTCAAGAATGGAAAAGCATGCATCCCGTGTACTCAATATTAACATGAAGCCAGTAGATGAACCAATGCATGCCCACGTGAAAGAAAAACACAAACTCAAGTGGGGTGGGGAGGGTGGAGGGAGGACAGAAGTGAAGGGGGAGGGGGAGGAGGGAGGGTGATTGGCGGGATCTCACCTAATGTGCTCAATGTGGGGTACACAGCACGCCCCCTGGATGAAGGGCCCACTACCTAACAAATATACACAATGTAACCTAATCATTGTACCCTCATGTTACTATGAGATTTAAAACAATAAATTAAAAAAAAATCATATCTGCAGGCGGCGCCTGTGGCTCAGTAGGTAAGGCGCCGGCCCCATATGCCGAGGGTGGCGGGTTCAAACCCAGCTCTGGCCAAACTGCAACCCAAAAAAAAAAGAAATCATATCTGCATGTCTCTGAGACATGAGCAAATGGAGTTTCAGACAGGGGAGGTTGGGGATGGATTGGGAGCAGGTGCAACAGAGGACAGCATCACAGCCCCTTGGAAAGCGGTAGGGAACTGATCACCTCTGTGGAGAGAAGCGATAAACGTGTCTGGGTTCACCCAGGTGGGGCGGAGGACACTACTCAGGGGGTTTCTGCACCACCATGGCCAAATGCTAGCCACGTTTTCCAAGCTGTGTCTGGGCACCCAGCCCCGGGGCACAGCTCTACACCTGGGTCATGGTGCAGTGACTGGAATTGTGTGCGACACACCCACTCTGGAAAGCACCCACACCTCACACAGCCCCATACAGCCCCTGGTGTGGTGTCTGCCATCTCGGCAGGAGTGATAAGCTGGGTGTCACAACAGGAGAACCTTGGGAAGGAGCAGACCCTGGAATGCTGATTTTGTTCCTTGGACACTCTGCAATACACCTGGAATCGTTACCAATGTCTGTTTCATTGGTGTGTCTCTTACTCCATGAAGCCTGCCCACGTGGTGGATGCGGACAGGCTTTGTATCCTCTGCTGGTCCCCGATGGTCACCTGTCACCCCGCAACAAACCAAGGGATGCACAACTGTCACCTGTCACCCTACAACAAACCCAGGGGTGCAGAGATCAGCTCTGGAGGCAGCGGCCAGCCCGTTCTCTTTGGTAAAACGAGTTTTGCTCTTGGCAAGTGCCAGCCCCTGCTTTGGGCCCGTCTCTGTGAGAAGATGATTTAATTACCTCTTTCCACCAATAACTTCTGTCACCGCCTGAGTCAGTCATGGTTTGATATTAGCAATTGAATGGGGAGCCTTCGCACTGTATATCACTTTAATCTTTCACATTTAAGTCAGCCAGATGGTTTATTATTACAAGCTCTGCCTCAAAAGAGTGCAAACTTTCTATCAGAGGATTTGTAAGAGGATGCTTAAAATAAAAATATTTTTTAAAGGACAGGGTGGGTTTGCAATCCCCCAAAATAGCCTGAATTTTAATTGCACGTCACAGTTGAGCCGTAATTTCTCCTAATTGCCATTCCTGGTAAATGAACAGGTGGATTAGACAGATAACTAAAATGGCATTGAAAGTTCCCAGAAAGGAGATTTGTCTTTAGAAGATGGAAGAACTAAGCAAAGTTGTCAGGGCCGACATGCCCAGCTCGCGGCCTGAACAGTAGTGCCCTGCCTCCAACCATCGTATGAGTCTCACTGCTTTTCCCCCTCCCAAAACAGGGCACTTCTCGGCTCTATCCGTTAGAACACAGAGCTGTGAAATTGCTCCCAATTAAAAAAAAAAAGTCACTTTGGTGATCATTAAAATAATTACTTTAGGATTATAAGGGTGGGATTTAGTGAAAATGCAGCATTTGCAGCAGACAACCTGGTGATGGGCATTAAATTTTCCAAATATCCAAATTTCACCCTTCTCTTCCTGTCCGTGCCAGGTCACCGTGGTCACCTTGCAGTCACCATGGAGGAAATCTTGCTCTGTATCCTGAGAGGACATGGCCAGTGGGACTTCGGCTCCTTCACAGCAAAGGCAGGTTTTGGAACTAAAGGGTTTTACCATCTACGCGCTAGAGGAAGGGGGAGACCTGCAGGCTGGGCTAGACTGAAGTTCTGGACCCGTTCTCTGCTCTTTAGAGGACAACTCTATCTGCAGGCTGGACAGGGTGAAGACACGGGAGTGTGTGCACACCCTTGGCAAGTGTGCATGTGCGGGATCCCCTGTGTGCCCTCACATCTGGGTGAGACTGTGTTAGCATGTTATGCACGTGTGGGGGCGTGCATGTAGGTGGGTGCATGTGTGTAGGTACATGTGTGGGGGTGTGCACATGTGTGGGTGTGCCTGTGTGGGTGTGCACATGTGGGTGTGCATGTGTGTGGGTGTGCACATGTGGGGTGTGCACATGTGGGTGTGCACGTGTGTGGTGTGCATGCGGGTGTGCACATGTGTGGGTGTGCACGTGTGTGGGTGTGCATGTGGGTGGGTGCACGTGTGTGGGTGTGCGCGTGTGCGCACTTGTACATGTCAGCTCACACGAGTGGGTGTGTTAATGTACGAGTTCAGGCCCATCTGTGAGTGTGTTGTGCACACTGTGTTTGTGGCTGTGTGGGTATGAATGTGTGTTTGTGTTCCTGTGTGCTTGTGTGGGCATTAGTGTGATGTGTGTGTGCGTGACTGTGTGTGTCTACCTTAAGTTTCCTGTGTGCACTGTGTGTGTGCAGGTGTGTCTATGTGTGTTCATGTGTATATGTGGTGTTTGCAGGTGTGAGTGTCCTTGATTGTTGTTTCTGACTGTGTGCATGTGGGTTTGTGGATGTTTCTGGACACCCACATGTGTGGTCATGCCATGCAGGTACGTGTGTATGGCTCTGTGCATGAGCATGTGTGTGATTGTGTGAGTCTGTGTGTGCGCTTGTGCCTGTGTACATGTGTGTGGAGGCTGTGTGCATGTGGGGGCTGTGTGCTTGTGGGTGGGGCTGTGTGCATGTGTGTGGGAGTTGTGTGCATGTGTGTGGGGGCTGTGTGCCTGTGGGGAGGGCTGTGCATGTAGGGGCTGTGTGCCTGTGGGGGGGGCTGTGTGCATGTGGGAGCTGTGTGCATGCGTGTGGGGGCTGTGTACATGAGTGCATGCTCTTGCCTGTGGTTGCTCCTGACTCCGGGGCCTGTGCAGGGAGCACAGCCCTGAGACTCCTGCACCCTAGATCCCTGGGCTCCAGGACTCCAGGTGGGTGAATCTCTGTGTTTAAGCCCCCAGCCTGTGGTCATTTGTTATGGCAGCCCCAGGACACTAAAACAGATTTGTTTCTTTGAGACAATATGCAAAGCGAATTCTAAGTTAATGGGGACCAGGGTGTCTGGATCCACAGAGCGGCCGGACAGATAGGCTCGCCACTGTGTGCTTTGCCCTTAAGGGAATCTTTCCCTCAGGGACCCAGCAGGGCTATCCTGATTACTGCAGGACCCTTGTGGCCTTGGCCACACAGAACCCATGGCCCTTTGAGGGTAGAAAGTGTCCCCTGGTTTACCACTTGCGGGTCACCACCCTCCCTACTGTTGCCATCTCATTGGACACTAAGAAAGAAACCCTGTTTCACCCTCAAAAGGGGGAGGCACGTGGTCTCCTTGGGACCAACCTTACACCCTCCAGAGATTCTGAACAAAGTGGGGGAACACTGATTTTCATGTGTTCATTTAGTATCTACCACCATCCTAACTTTCTGATGCTGTAAGTGGCTTTTTTTTCCAGTCATTCCATTATGTTACCTGCAAATAAAAATCATTGATACAAATGTTTAAAATAAAGATTAAAAAATGACTTTATTATTCTATTTTATTAGCTAGAACCTCCAAAAATATCAAAAATGGTGGTGTTCAGGGACTTCCTATATTAGGGTTTGTTTTATGGAAACAGTATCAGCATTTCACCACTTGAACACTTGTCTAGGCCTTTTCTTTCTAATTTGCTGAAATTTTTTTGGAGGAATCTCCCTTTGAGTTTTATCAAAGTCCCTATCAGCATCTACGAATAAATTCAAGTGGTTCCTCTGCTTTAAATTGAAGATGCGATTAGTTCTGTTCATAGATTTACAGTTACAGAGACATCTTCACGTTCCAGAAACAAACGCTACTTGGTTCTGACGTATGGTCGTTTTGTGAAATACACGGCAGAATTCTTCTTGATAGTGTTTTATCTGGAATTTGCACATCAAAATTCACAAGGAAATTGGGCTGTCTGTATTCTTTTTTTGGTCATATTTTCATCAAGGTTTGTTTTTAAAATTATGTGGGTATGCTAAACTAACTTGGTGAGCCTTACGGTTTTTGTCGGAATACTTGAAGGTCGTGGTTCTTAGTGTAGAACTGGAAAACCAGCACATGCACACCCCTGAGGATGCTTTAGAAATTCAAATTGTAGGGTGGCGCCTGTGGCTCAGTGAGTAGGGCACCGGCCCCATATGCCGAGGATGGTGGGTTCAAACCCAGCCCCGGCCAAACTGCAACAAAAAAAATAGCCGGGCATTGTGGCGGGTGCCTGTAGTCCCAGCTGCTCGGGAGGCTGAGGCAGGAGAATCGCGTTAGCCCAAGAGTTAGAGGTTGCTGTGAGCCGTGTGACGCCACGGCACTCTACCCGAGGGCGGTACAGTGAGACTCTGTCTCTACAAAAAAAAAAAAAAAGAAATTCAAATTGTAGAGCCCCACCTGTATGTTTCTGCTCTAGCTGCCGTAACACGTAGCATAGAGCAGGCGGCCTAAATCAGAGACATTTGTTCTCTCACATCCTGGAGGCTGGAAGTTGAGATCAGGGTGTCTCAGCCTGTTCCCTCCTGAGGCCTCTCTCCTTCACATGCAGACGCCGTCTTTTCCTGCGTCCTCACAGGGCCGTCGCTCTGTGCGTGCGTGTGCCCTCACCTCCTCTTTTTATAAGGACACCTGTGTCATCTGAAGACAGCAATGCTTTATAACTGACGTTTAAGTTTAATGCGGCTCCCAACGAAATCCAAATAGATTTCTTTTAAGTTTGGCAAAATAATTCTTAAGTTCATCTGAAAGATAAATTTGTAAGAACACCTAAGGAATGTGCTTGTGTGTGTGATATAAGATCAGTGATGACAGGGTTACCTATGCAGAGAGGAAGCTACAATAATTCAAGCAATATGGAAGGAGATTAAGAATTAAAGAATAAAACAGATGGCTCTAAAATAGTCCGACTTATGGGAACTTTACAGAAGATGCATAAATTATTTAAAATAACACAGAAATAGGGTGGTGCCTGTGGTTCAAAGGAGTAGGGCACCGGCCCCATATACCGGAGGTGGTGGGTTCAAACCCAGCTCTGGCCAAAAAGAAAAAAACTGCAAATAAAATAAAAATAAAAAATAACACAGAAATAAAGGATTGCTCAAGTTAACTTTGGGGAAATTAGCTAATTACTTGAGGGGAGGGAAATACCCCTCAGATTGAGCAGCACAATTAATTCCAGGTTTATTAAAGTGCTAAACAGAAAAACTAAATCATGAAATACAGGTGAAATGTGGATGGTGGATGAATATTAAATCTTTACATCAAGAAAGAATTTTTAAAAATAAAAACAATAGAACAATTCCATGGAGACTGATCGATTTGACTACATTCAAATGTACAATGTTTTATGTCTAAAATAAATATATTCATGTGTATATTTTATCTGAAAAAATACCAAAAATGTATTTATTTATATATTTCATGTCTCAAAAATAATATCAAATATCAGAAAAGAACCTAGAAAATCTTTATTAAAATATACCAGTGATAAAAGGGCTTATGTTCTTCATATATAAAAAGCCTTTACAAATCAATCAGAATAATTAGTATTTATTAAATGCTATCTTCACATTAACATTTTGTGCTCACTTTACATACATTATCTAGTCTGATTGTCATAAAACCCCTACTCCATTTGCTAGAGATCAGAAAACTGGGAATTAAAGTAATTGATTAACTTGCTCAGAATCACAGAGCTGGTAAATTGTAGAGTTGGGATTTAAAGGGCTGTTCTGTCTGACTCCAAGGTTCATGTTCCTCAAGATTGCTAACATTGAAAAAATAAATAAACCACCTCATTAATTCACAGAAAAGTAGTAGCATAGGCAGTAAACATGAAAAAGAAAATGTTCCCTGCTAAAAACTTAACAACTCCCGAATTGAAACTGTGGCTACCATCCATTTAAAAACAGTTAAATTAGTAGAATTAATTTCTTTCCTGTTAAAATGAAAAACAGTGATAATTACAGGATAATGTCCCAGGCAAGGTTGTGCACTGCTTAAGAGTGTAAATTAGTGCAAATTTTGCGCACAGTTTTTTGAGACTGAATCGGGCCTTTTACAAAGTCATTTATCGAATGCAATTAAAAAACAATCAGTTTTATGTGCCAAAATGTTCATGAAATGATTAAATTCCCAAGAAATAACAGCATGGTGAAATGGATGCTGATGCATTTACACGTGGAGATTTCACACAGAGATCAAAACATTGTTTTTGGAAAATGCCAGGTGCCATTAAGACATGTGCATTGCATAGTACTAAAGACTTTTCTAGAAAAAGCTGTAAACCATACATTTGACTTCCAAGCCCTATCCCACCATTCTGCCCCAAAATGTGAAGGCAGAGAAAAGAAAAAGCCAAGGGCAGGGCAGTGAAGTCTGTTCATGTCCAGGTGGGGTTCAGTCAGCTGCACGCCAGTAACACGTCTGCCTGTCTGGGTCTGAACCTGCAGGTCCCTCGGAGGTAAGAGCAGTGCACCTCCCAGTCCCTGTGAAACAAGAAGCCACATTTATATTCTCTATTGTTTTGTTTTTGTTTCCTAGAATGAGGAGCACCGCTTTTGTAGGAGGAAAAAACAAACCTGAGTCCCCACAGTGAGTTCAGATCTCCAAAGCAAAGTTCATGCAGGAAAACCTCTCACAGATCTTCCCAGGAAGGGGTGCCCAGCACACGTATATTCCAGGGTCCCCGACCTGCCTTGGCAGCTCGTCAAGCCCCACAGCACAGTGTGAGGAAGGAGATCTCCCCACCTGAACAGAGCCCACGACAAAACCCAACAGGACAGCCGTGAACCAGGGCAGTGCGGGGCTCAGAGAGAAATCACATAAAACGTGCCCTCAGGGATTCGGGAGAGTGGCCGAGAGTGGGTCCAGACTTGGCCGTGACCACCCTGGAGGGCTCTACTTCTCCCCGTGCCAACTGAGACAGAAAAATGAAGGTTCCCTTGAAAACCCACAGTGCTGTGTTAAATGATCACATCTGAGAATCGCCCAATCCACCTCTCAGAGACAGGAGCCACTGCCTCACAGGGTCCCGTGTGCATCCGTGAGCCCCCTGCACAGGGGTCTTTAGGAAAACTTCCTTCAGAACATTCAGGACAAACTGACATGCACTGGGCAGCAGCTAGATCTGGAGAAAGTGGAAAACTGCCTCGTAAGCCAAGAAAAGATGTGTCAGAAGTAGATAGATCATATGCTTCCATCCTTAAATAAAATACATCTGTATAGAAGGTGCACAGATGTCTGTGTGCACAAAAGCGCATGTACAGATGTGTGTGTGTATACGTGTTTACGTGTGCATATACAGAAGTGTGTGTATGTGCATTGGTATCTATGCATGCGTGTGTCTGTGTGCACAGAAGTGTGTGTTTATATGTGCATGTGTGTGTGCTGTGTGTATATATGCACACATGTGTATACACACTGATACGCACGCTCAAGTATATAGTGACTTGAAAGGCACTTGGCTGCTCTTAGAACAAATTCCACAGAAAAGGGAAATGACTGTGCAGGTCTCATTTAAATGACGCAGCAAATGTCAGGTTAAAAATAGAAAGTCCTGGGAAATAAACGTGGGTGCTGGGCTGCCTGCTGCAGACAGTTGTCTGGGTTCCCTGGTCTGGGAGTTCAGCCAGATGTTCTCCTTCCTGCTCCGCAGATGCAAAGCGTCCTCCATGACACTGTGATTACCCTCCCCCGCCTCAGGGGAAGGGCTCATTTTACTTTATTTTACTCTAAATGAGTAAAATTAACAATGGTGTTTATCCCGTACCTCCACCCCCGACCCCACCTCATAGTAACTAACGGTCTGTGTGATCTCGGAAAACAACTTCACTGCCAGCCTTGGAATAAAGCCGGCAATGCTGAGTGAGGGCTGTGTCTAAGCGAGATATCATTTGAGCATCACCATTTTGGAAAAGTTTGTCCCTGAATCACCTAGAAAGAAATGAAAACGGAGGAAAACTTGCACTGTCGGCCCCCATATCCGCTCCGCTCCATCTGCCGGCCTGTTTTGCATTATGAGACATTTCCACTCACCTTGAGTCCCTGGTTCAAAACAGAAACAATAAGTTTAATCTCCTCGTTTGACAATGATTTATGGTTCTGCTAAAAAACACTTTTCAGGAATTATCATTAAAATGCCTGCTTTTCTCCCCCTCTCTGGTTTCTCTTCAGACTTTATACATCTAGAATTGCGCTGTGGTTTCTCCGGAGGCCACCAAAGTTGGTGCCGCCTCATTCCGCGGGCAGCCCAGACAGACACGTGGCTCGACAGCTCTCTTTTGTGCAGACAACTTGTTCCGTTAGTGATTTCTGAGGAGAGTCAGTGCTGGCACCCACCCCTGCTCCCCAGATGACATCTTGGTGCCTAAAAAGTGCCAAGTTTTGCCTCCTAAGCAACTGGTTCGAATTAGGATTAGATTTTCTTTTCTTTTCCTTCCCCCCCCCCTTTGCATTTGAGGTTAGCTACTTGTTAGCACTTGTCAAAACAGTCAGAAGAAGCAGGGTCTGGAGGCTTACCACACTGTAATGAGTCCGTAAAATACACCAGGATCTCCAGGACAGAAAAGTGCCCACCTCCAGCTGTTTGGAAAACTCAGAATCAATTATTCTCACTCAGAACCATCCAGCAACACGAGTAAGAGACAGAGAGAGATAAGGTGCTTGAGGATGCCTCAGTAAAGGCTCCTTTACTTACTACAAATCTCTGACAAGTGGGAAGATTCCCAAACGCCAGCATTTGCTAAGCAGAACCCACCCACCGACCCTCCAGACAAAGCAAACTTGCTGATTTCCCATCCCCCCCAAAACTGGGAAATACCCCAATATATGCAGAACTGTAGATGGGTCTTCTTGGGATGTTTAGATTTCTTGATGTCATTGTTTGAGTTTAAGGTAAGAAAAGGACTTTTAAAAAAGAGTGTTGACAATGTGCATGAATGTTCACAGCAGCCAGAAGGTGGGAGCTGGCCAGTGTCCATTGGTTGGTGAAGGGGCAAAATAAAGTGGTCCATCCACATGGGGACAGTAGTCAGCTGCAGAAAGGAAGCAAATACAGACACCTGCTACCATGTGGGTACACTTGAAAACCTGATGGTCAGTGAGAGAAGCCAGGCACAAAAGTCCAGCTACGAGGAGAGACAAGTTCAAGAACTCACTCCACAAAGACTTCCCCATACCCCCTTCCTGACTCTCATGACAGTCACCTTTGAGGTGCTCCCACTGGCCACCCGGTGACCATGGTGATGTTCAGCAATGACATATGTAACACTATTTCTAGGATGAGTTTGCAAACTTAATTGTCAACCCTGTATGATAGCAACCCTGAGGGCCATTCCAGAAAAAGAGTTCCAGAATTGCTTTGAAGGGTGGACTAGGTGCTAGTGTTGGTGCACAGCTTCCCAAGGGGAGAACCCGAAGGTGATATTCAGTAATGAGGTACGTAGCACTTTTTGTAGGATGAGTTTACAAACTTCATTTCAGACCTGGTATGTGATTCCCTCTCTATGAAAACACATGACAGAGAAGAAACCTGTAGCAGCAGAAAGTAGATTGGTGGTTGCCACAGGCTGGGCAGAGAAGGGAACAGGGCAGAGGCTGCTTCATGGGTAAAAGGGGTTGATAAACTTTAATAGTTTATGTTCGACAATATTAAATATATTATTTAGTAATATTTTAAGATATGTAAAATAATTTTGTGTTATATGAACTTTGTCTTAATTTTTAAAAAGTGAAAAAAATACTTTAAAAAAAGAATAGAGTGTGAACACCCTTAGCACAAGCAATTCCTTTCTGAGAAATTCGCCCCAATGAACAATGACTTTACATATGAGGGAGAGTTCCTTTGACTGGTGTGCAATGACTTGTGCCAAGCCAGGCCAGCAGTTGAAGTAGACAATCTTGGTGGGCACAGCGCACTGTGGCTCATGGGGTGGAGAGAGACCTCTGTCCCCTACGGAGCACCCAGGAAGTCCAGGCCAAGGGGACCACTGGTGCTATTTCATGGGTCACAGCTCTGTTCACTGGCGAAGCAGCAGTTAGAAAAAAGACCCACTGATGTTTACTATCAGCTATCTGGTTCCATCCTGGAAATACACACACACACACACACACACATCCCCATCAGTGTCAGAGCACACAGCAGCCTCCCCTGGCTTCACTGCAGAGCACATTGTAATGATCCACTCTTTGCTTTGAAATCTCAAAACCCCCAGCAAGTTACTGTTTCCTGCTCTATGCATCTAGGGTGCAGGAATAATAATAAAAACCAAGTAGGCATCCATCTCTATTTCTTCATATTTCCTCAAATTTCCCTAAAGACAGAATTCTGTTTGACCACACCAAATTCCTTCTTCTGAAAACTCCTGACATTTCCATGTGGGGTCCATGGAGCTGTCAGAAAACTGTGGATTTCAGTAGCTGACAAAGTCCTGCCACAGTTCACAGGCATTTGACCACCCTCAATTTCGGGCCAATTTCTCACTGTTTCCCCTCCAAGGCTGGCTTTGATGAGGACCTCCGTGGGCTCATTTCTGACCTTTCTGCCTCCTGCTATGGGGCACCTGCCCTTCCTCAGTGTATTAATCCTCTGAAGGAGCCTCTTGCACCCTCGCTGAGTCTCTGCACCTGCCCTGCCTCATGACTGGCACAATTGAGCTACCAATGTCTCTCTCTCTGCAGAGCTCAATAGACCCCTTAGCCCATTCATGGAAGGAAACTGTCTCCATATTAAAGGGAGCTGAAACATCTAAGGGAAGAGGAGAAACCTGCTCAGAGCTCTTGGAGACACTTCAGGGAGAAGGTCATTGGCCCAGCTGAACGTGAGCCAGCCACTTATATTATCACCCACACCAGCAGGCTTTGGGCCAGGGCTTCTCACACTTCCATACGGGTGTGTTAAAAAGGAGGTTTCCAGTCAGGTCCCAGCATGGCCTGGATTTCTGCATTGCTCACAGGTCCCTGACGACACCAGGCTGCGGGTCTGCGCAGTGTGAGCAGCAGGCAAACAGAGAGAAATTTGACCTCTGTGGATAAACAGAGTGAAAAGGAGCCCAACTTTGCTGCTAACCTCATGTGTGATGCTAGAAAACCCACCTCACCTCTCTGACCTCCTGTTTCCTTACTGTGAAGGGAGGTGTCATCTCAGTCTCAACAACATTGACGAGTGAGCTCCACACCCAGGAGACCCACTAGAAGGTAGCTCTCTGGACAGGTCTACCTGGAAATGCAGGTACAAGATCTCAGATCTGAAGGTCCATGACCCACTGGAGCAACTCAGGTCACCAAGAACATGTGAGATGTATCTGCTGATCTAGGTCAACCTTAGGTTTCTTAAACTGATCGGCTTGCAGAGCCTCTGTTTGGGTCCTGGCTAGTCACACGTGATGGAATCAGAATGCCACAGAACACCTACAGCAGGGACATTTACTAATTCTTCTTCTCCTTTGTCTAGAGAGGACTCAGAGGAAATGCATAAAGTGCTATCCAAACACCAACAGCCTTCACAGTTACAATCCTTAATAGACAACTTTAGACAAAATTCCAGCAAGTCAGGGAGAGAGGAAAGAATGTTCTTGCATGTGGTATAAAATCTGGCCAATGGAATAAGACATGAAAAAAATACACACACACGCACACACACATATATATACACACACATATATATGAGGCATAACAGATGGAAGGCAGAGATAAGACACTCAGTATTGTGGATGATAAGACCATCTGTAGGGGAAACAACAAAATCAACACATGAGGAGTGCAAACAGGGCATTCAGCAGCCATGATGCTCACTACAAGATGACCAATATCTGGGATGAAAGACTCAGCTCTGTCTCTTCACATAGCCAAGATCAAGCTGATGACATGATAAGAATGAAGATCCTCTTCACAGTGAGAAAGCAAGTTCAAAAGGCTTCAAGGCTAACCTGACAGCCACGGGCAAAGCATCTACAAGGACAGATTTTGCAACTACCCACACAACTAAGCTGGAAGAGAAAACAACACAATAAACACGTCGCTTCCTCCCAGATTAGCCTGTAAATTTAAGTAAATCCTGGTGAAGAGTTCTACCAGCATATTTTTTGTAAGTCAAGAAGCTCATTCTAAAAATCACAGGAAAGGAAAAGTGTGGAAGAGATAGCTGAGCACTTCTGAAAGGAAGGGCCAATGGAATAAGACATGAAAAATAAGGCTGTCCTACAGGTGAAGACACATAAATGTCAAAATAAAGGTACGGTGTAGTGTCGGCACATGAGGAAGTCTTTCAGTCCATAGCAAGAGAAGAGGAATCAACAGACTTGCCTGCATGTGGAAATTTTGTAAATCATTGAGAAAGAACTGATTCTTTAGGACGTGTATTAGGAAATCCATGTTACTATATGCAGGAGATTAAGCTGCATCCCTACCTCACACCATACACCAAAGGAATTCTAAGTGTTTCTCAACCTTTTCTTCAGTATCACCTCTCTAAGGACACTTTTAAACTTTTTTCCCCTCCTTTTCCCCTCATAAAATTTTAATACCACAGATGAGCCCTGTATCTGTTGATATATATTTGTTTGTCTCCACTTTATACATAGAAAGAGTAATATTTTGTTCACCTCTCCTCAAGAATCAGTTTCTGCCCCTGGGGAATGGTGCCCTTCTCTTCCAGGAACAAATATTCTAGATGATGGAAAGACCTCGTTGTGAAAAATAAAACTAGAAACCGACTGTAGGAGAATGCTTTGTGGCCGGGAAAAAAGTAATCTTAAACACAACTGCAAACACAAACCATATGGTAAAAAATTGATGAGTTTAGCTGCTCCAAAATGAAGGGACCGTGTTCAACAAAGGACAACATAACCCGAGTGAGCAGAGTTCTGAGCATCTGACAGGTGATGTTTGCAAAGCTTAAAAACACAAAGAGTTATTTGTAGGACATATAGACTTTAATTTGGCAACAACAAAAGCCCACTGGGGAGTCGTGGTCACAAGATAGGGTTGGAGAATAAATAAAATGAGATGATTACAAACTACACAAAGAGATATGCCAACTCCAGGGAAATGCAAATTAAAATGAGATACCATTTTGCTCCATTTAAATTGACAAAAACTGGGAAGGCAGACAGACGGAGTAAGGGGAAGGACATGGTCTGCTTGCCAGGAGCATTCACTGGTCCACCTGTCCAAGGAAGGAAACAGGCAGGATTCAGCAGGTTTATGCAACAATCCAGCCAGTGGGGGACAAGGGTGAGGATGGTCCTCTCAGCACTGTCCTTGTAGATACCGGGGCACCCAGGGAGGCATGTTGCAAATGGGGCTGAACAGACACAGGAAGAGACCAACACAGACACACGGCCAGATACTGAATGTGGCATTGAGTGAACAAAGTAAGAACAGAACAGTTCAAGCACCATGCAACGTGTGGAAATTTATAAAAGCACACAGAAAACACCGCCCATTATGGGGACTCACACACATATGTAGAACTTCATCAAACCCGTTAGGGTTAGGGAAGCTATAATAGACCAAGAAAGATGGGCAATGTGAATTACAGGTTGCTAAGAGGAAAACTCTTCCTCTTCCAACTTGAGGTCCAGTGATGGGGGCCTGCAAATAAACAGATAAGGACAGATAAACAGAGGGGGAAGTCAAGGTTTATTCACCAGCATATGCTTGCCCCGCAGCTGACAAGCTCTTTGCAACCACCAGGCACCATGTCCCATGTTTTGTGTGGATCCTCACACCATGGACAGCAGACCTCAGGATGTACCAGAATTTCTGGAAATCTTAACTGAGCATAAATAACACATCTGTGCAGTTCCCAACACAATTTATTTCTTCTTTGACCAGAAATACACGAACTCGCCCCATATTCCAAGTCTTTATCCTACGCCGAGGTGACTTTGGGAGTGATGTAGCAGGACCGTGGCCCTGCCGTGTGTCTGAGATTGCCCAGCAGAGGAACATGGGTGGAGAAGGGAAGTAGGAATCCCAGAGAGGGAAGACGGAGCAAAGCCGGCCTCTCACCCAGCTCCACTCACCTGGGCCAGAGTCCTGGGCAGACCATTTCCGTCTCTGAGCCCTGTCCCCTTGTGTCTAAAAGAAGGTGATGATGTGGGTCTTGTAGGTTGTCATGAAGATCCAGTGAGAGTTTTGCAAATCTGTGTGGACAGAATGATTGCCACCAAGAAATCGCATGATAAGAAAACTGCATTGTAACAACTATTGATATGGTCTTGATGATCAGATATTGCAGGCAGAAAGGACCTAGAGGTGTCCCCAAAGTTAGTGTAAGAAGGCCTGAGCCCCTTGGAGCAACACGTCACCTCTTCTGAAATCCAGCTTCTCTGATCCTCCTCTCCTGACCCTGTCCTAACTGCCCCGGGTCCGGCTCTCAGTCCTGGTACCCGAAGCCTACCTGTCCTATCTCCCTGGACCAGGACTCATTCACTTCCAGCTCCTGAATGTTCTACAAGTCTCTACAACCCAGGATGAGTCTATCCTGGACAGATTGATTGTCATATCACTGTCAATATGCAATGTTAAAAAAAAAAAAAAGATTGCTGGGCAAAAATAAAATAAACCTACATCAAATGTTTTATTTAACCTAGTAGGGGTTAAATAAACTGGTTAATGCAGACCAAATAAGGTGTTAAGATAGAGATAAATTAAAAGCAGAATATGAAGCATGCACACACACACCCCCACACTCCATGCGCACAGAATCCTGAACACTGCAAGGACTTTGTTACGAGAGACAAAACTGATTAATATCCCCTAGAGCAATAAAAGGCAAAGATCGGGCTTCTTGCCTGGGCAAAGCAGAAGCAATCCATCCACTGTTGGACAAACGATTTGCATTTCTATCTACAAGAATTATTTGCATGACTACCAGCCACTGACAAGTTAATTCTGCAGATCCACAGTGCAGCCCGTCAACACAGAGGCGCTCGATGGCATATACGCTTAGAGGCAGCATCAGATTCTTACAGGGTCCACTCAGTGACTCTCCAGAAACAGGACCCCTGGGAATATCTCTGACCCACTTCCAAGTCTTGGGACATATTTTCCTGGGATCTCAAATGTAGGTTGTTGCCTGAGTTTCTGACATACCCACCAGCCACACCATCCTGCCAGCACTCCCCACCCAAAATGATGGCACCATCTTCTCAGGCTCCTCTGTGCATTAAACCTCACTCCAGGAGAGCCCCTTGTTTCCTGGAGACTTTCGGCTGGGAGCATTTGGAACATCATGGCCACAAATAAAACCTGAATCAACAAATCAAAGGCAGACACTGGTCTGCCTGTGAGGAAAACACACATTAAAATTCAGAAGCCTCACTTACTCCATCCCCCTTTTTTTTTGAGAGTGTCTATCTCTGTCCTTTGCAGATGTATGTAGGTATTTTAGACAAGCCTTTTGCCCATATGACAACTCGGAAATGTTTCCTCTTGGACGTGGGAGCTACCTCTTTGAAATGTCACCACCAAGGAAGAAAACCCCACTCTCCAGTCTCCTGGGAGGCTAGCAGGCAGCTGGGTCCCATCTGCAAGCTCCCTGCCCTCTGTGAAGGTGCCAGAAACTAGCTGTTCTTTACCCTGAGACCACAATGGAACAGGTCACACACTTACGTTCTCCGCTGCATGAAAGGGAGACAGAGACGCTTTCTCCCGTGCAAGTCTGGGTGAGTCCCCGTATTCTGGGTTCCTGCTCCATCCACAATAAAGGATCTCTTTCTCTTCCCCCTTGTAGATCAGCTTCCTGTGCTGAAGCAGGAGTGGTTGCGAGTTCTGCTTCCCTGACGCTTTGTAACACTCACAGGTGACACTGATAGGGGTGATGGCAGCTCACCAAGCACCTACATGGCCTCCTTGGAGGCTCATTGTCAGCCGAGCACATTTCTGAGAGTGGGCTCAATGGCAGGACCAGCCTGGCTCTCAGCAGGGAATGGGTTGGATGGCATTACACACTGTGCCCCTGGAGGCCTCTGTGCCCTTTTGTTCAAAAATATCCTCACATATACTCAGCTATAGGACTGCAAACTCATCCACACCCAACTATATTCAGATTTCAAATTCTGTGCATTTGCTCCCGGAATACCCGTATCCTTTCCCAGCTACCCACGGAGGCCCTTGCCCCCTATCTGGGGAGCATTCACAAGGTGCTTTGGGAACAAAACCCTTCCCAAAACATAAGCTCCAAACTGATTCAGCACCTGGATGGGGGAGCACCAGCTGGAAGGATGTGTAGGAGTCTATGAATTCCACCCGATTGTAGGCTGGACCTGAACAATAAAACAACAAACAAAGCTTCAACACTTCCTCACAGGAGAAGCAAAGTGAGCAGGTAAAAAAGAAAACCATTCATAAGCTGGAACACAGGAAAATTCAGAACTTACTACAACAGTCCACACATAATGGCCAAAGGAGGTCTCATTTGGGAGGGGATATTTGCAAAGGGCTCACTTCCCAGAACCCAAAAGTCACTCCTAGAAATCGTGAAGAGATTCAAGATGTGAGGAAAGAGCTGGGCCCCTCAGATAAGAGCAGAAATGACAGCTTAGAACTCTGTGAGACAGTGCAGCAGCACCTCCTTACTCAGCAGGGAGGTCAAACAGCATCCCGGGGAGACAGGTGCACATGTGGGGAACCCACAGAACCCCAGGGAGACAGGTGATTCCATGGGGAACCCATAGAATCCCAGGGAGACAGGTGCACCCATGGGGAACCCACAAAACCCCAGAGAGACAGGTGCACCCACAGGAAACTCACAGAACCCAGCCCTTGGCCAGCAGACACTTTCTGGGTGCACCTCACACAACCACAAACGTTGTCCTTAAGGTGATGGCAACTCCAGGTGAGCAGAGTCTCACGCCTGCTACGGGTTGCCGTTGGTGGAGCCAGTTTGGAAGTTGGGTGGCACCTTGTATTGGAAGTGGATGCATGTGACGTGGGACGTGGGACATGGGACGTCACTCAGGCATGGCAGGGAATGAGGCTCTGACACCTGCTATGACCTGGATGGACCTCAAGGTTGTCACACTCTGTGAGAGAAGCCAAGCCGGACGAGCAGGACAGCCAGTGTGTGAGTCCTTTTATATGAACCGTCCAGATCAAGGAAGTCCCAGGGGCAGAATGGGGATTTGTGGGCATCAGGGCTGGGAGGAGAGCAGGGGCGGACTGCTATTGGGGGCGGGGGTCTCCTTTCGGGAGGGATGAGAGTGTTCTGGAACCAGACAGAAGTGCCGTTTAGACACTGAATTCTGCTTTTTAACAAGATGACTCTTTTGTGATGTGAATTTCCCCTCTGTAAAAATAAAATGAACACTTACGTGTACATGCCGTATGCCCCAGTAAGTCCATCCCTGGATATATTCCCAGCAGAATAAGGTGCTGTGTGTGCACAAAATGCCAATGGTCACACAGCTCCTGACACCCCTGGCTGGTACTTGCCCAGCCGCCCTCCAGAAGGAACACGTTGCAGCATGCCTGACACACAACATCTAAATGCAGGACGCGCACACACACACACACACACACACAGCCACACACAGCCACACCTCGGGTCACACAGCACCCTGTAGCCAGATGAGCTCCCACGTGTCACAAGTTCAAACTCAGCTAAGCAGTTAAGAAAAAACAGTGACTCGGGGACATAAGGGGACAGGTTGGTTTAAGACTGTTGGAAATTTATGGGGCTGCACACACTTTTCTGTGTGTCTCTTTTTGTTCCATGAACAGTTTGCTTAAGAAAAGAAGTCCATGCTTGCTGCCCTAAGCGGGTGGGAAAGCTGTGAAACATGAACTCGCAGAGGGTGGGAGTGGAACCAGATGAAGACCAGGGAATGGGCAGAGGAGGAGGAGGACACAGCCACAGTGCTGACCACCGGCTCGTCCTGGAGAGGGGACATTCATCATCATTATCCCATTTGAGCAGTGGCAGGACACCCTGAAATCAGAGAACACACCATGGGTTTGTCTAATTGAAAAATGAGTCCAGGGGAAGCGTCCTGGTCCATCCCTGGGCCTTTTCTTCTGGAGGAGGAGGCCAGGCAGGGACCGTGCATGCTGCCCCAGAGCAGGTGAAGTTTGGGGCAAGAGATGAAATTTCAGCAGGGCCAGCAAAATAACCAAAATGAAAAATAAGCACCCAAATAATTAGAAACAGGATAAAGAAAGGGAGTTTTGACCACAGCAAATACACAAACATCAGTTAAAGTTCAATGCACAAAGTGGGGGAAAGGGTGTGCCAAATTGGAGCTGAGCTAAGAAAACTTCCAGACTGAGAGGAGGGAGTGTGTCCCTTCTACCCCACTGCCCCTCAGGCCCTCACACCCCTTTGTGCTCATAGAAGGCGCAGTCGTCAACTGCATTGATCTTAGGCAGTCTCTGATTTTCTAATTTAAAGTAAAGCCGCATTTCCTGAAGCCAGGAAGGGGTATGGGGCAGGACACAGCACAGGTGCAGAAATTAAATGCACACCTCAGACAGGAAGATGGACAGAACGTGCCCCACCCCCACCCTACCCCCGCCCAACCCCGTGCACAGGGATATTACACAGCGGGGAAAGGAAGGAAATTCCAACACTGTCTGCCATGTGGATGAACCTCAAGGACATTGTCCCCAGTCACAGAAGGAAAAGCTCCATGTGAAGCCCTCCCATGAGGCCCTAAATAGTCAGATTCCCAGATACAGAGCCAAGCTGGCAGGTGCCAGGGCTAGGGGAGGGGCAGTGGGTATTTAACAATATGAAATTTCAAACAAAATGAATAAATTCTATAAATCTGTGCTGTACAACTCGGCTCCCATTGCCAAGTCTGAATTCTGCACTTAAAAACCTAAGGGAAGTAAGCCAGGAATGAGAAGTTGGATCCCGTGTGCTCTCCTACACAGAAGGTTTGATACAGCTGGTCTCAGAGAAGTAAAAAGTACAACAGGGAATCCCAGAGGCTGGGAAAGGTGCAGTGAAAGGCCGGTAACAATAATGCATAGTCTCAAACAGCCTGAGGGAGGGTATCCAATGTTCCCACCGCCCCCATGCGTGGGACATCCTGAGTCAGGGAGGCAGACCGTGGAGCACCACGGAGGACAAGCAGAGCCACTGACCCTGGGTCAGTCTGAGAGAGGCGGGCAGTGCAGGTGGCATAGGACAGGAGCACAGGCATTTGGGATACAACCAGCAACTCAGTGACTGACCATCAGGGAGTTACTCTGTGTCAACTTAAAAAATTAAATTAAAAAAAAATATCTGTTAGGAGCTTAGACCTCATGTTACGTTTTCTTGCTACATTATTTTTTTTAAGCTTAAAAAAAAATGTTCAGAGTCCTGCCTGCCCACCCTGTATCAGCAGGTGGGTGAGATGGGGAACCAACCCCAAAAGGTCTCTGGCAGTCTCTGATTTTCTAATTTAAAGCAGCATTGTCCATCTCAAACCTGGGAGTGAGATCTCACTTGGAAACAGTGTCTTTGTGGATGTTATTAGCTAAAAGATGAGACCATGCTGGATCAGGGAGAGCTCTAAATCCAATGACAGGTGTCCTCCTGAGACAGCAGAGGAGACACAGACACAGAGGAGAAACCACATCGCTGGAGATGAGGCAGAGACTGGAGTGATGTGGACACAAGCTCAGGGATGCCTGGAGCCCCCAGGAGCTGGGAGAGGCAGGAGGGATCTGAGGAAAGGATCTAGAATTTCACCTGCTGTGGTGGGGAGTCCACAGCCCCAAAAGATGCAGATAAAACTTCAAATCACACGGATGGTTTGGTGCTCGTGTATGAAGTGACCACAGAAGGCTAAGGCTGGTTGTTTTAGATTCAGGGACACAAACAGCTATGGTCAGTTGTACGTGTGGCTAAAGGCCAGCCTTTCTCATGCAGTAATGAACCCCAACCCACCTCTGTGGTATATTCACCTACGCACATTTCACCCCCAAATGCACCTGAGGGGTTGTCCTCACGTGTCTCTAGGTAAAGCTATCATCACTAAAGCTAAATCTATATCATGCATTTTTTTTTTTTTAATGCAGGAGATGTGCGGTCCCAGCTGAAAGTTAGGGTGGAAGCGTTAATACTCTAACATGAAGTTTCCCGTGTGTCTGCCTCAACTCCTCACAGCCCAACAGCCCTGTCAAGTGGGTTTCACGACAAACTCTCTGAGAGTAAGAACTGAGCTCAGTTCTTGTCCCTCCCCCCACCTCCCCCCGCCTCTCTCTCATATCAGAGGTTTTAGCAAAGTAGGCCATCACACTTTGTCTGCCCAAGCCCCGCCGGCTTTCCCGTGCCTCACTGCAGCGTGCCCTGCCTCCTCTCCCTACTGTCCCTGAACGGCGTGGTCCATTCCCAGCACCTGCTTTCTACAGGGCTGTCCTGAGAGGCAGCAGCTCACCGGTCAGGCAGTGAGAGGATATGGCTGTCACCAGACTGAGGTGACATGGCCCTGGGACACTTGGTTTGCCTCCTGTTCCATCATAGTATCCAGGTTAGTAGGGACGCCCAGCACTCCTCCACGCGCAGTGGACTTCTGTTAGGTTGCCTGCTGATAAACTCCGCCCTGTAGAATTGCTCAGAAGTCAAGAATGGATACCGGACAGAACCTGGGTCCCTCAGCCATCGAGCACACAAAGGCCAGGGAGTGTCCACCTGGGGGAGAGGGGAGGGACTAAGGAACTGGCTCCCTCGCAGCCCACTCATTCAGGAACCTTCTCTACCAGCCCCAGGTGACCCTGTGCTCAGTGCTGGAGGGCGAGGGGTGGAGGGCAGAGAGCAGCATGAGACTCCCCGCATGGAGGGCACCAGCATGAGTGTGCACCGGGGGCCACACCACACAGGGACCACCCTGGCCTGGTCCACCCTAACCTAGTTCATCCATAACCTGTTCTTCCCTTAAACTAGTTGGAGGGAAGAAATGGTTTCCCTGACCCTCTTGGGGTCTCTGGATGGATCCGAAAATAATACCGACAAAGTGAACAGGAGACACACAGATGTAAGTAAGTTGATGTCAGTTTCTGGGACACAGGAACCTTCAGAAATGGAGACCTATAAAAATGGGAACTCTGCCTTTTTATAGTCAATGTGATGCACAGAGGACAGCTGTGCAGCTGTGTGAGTGGACACAGGGTGTGTGACCCAGGGAGACTCACTGAGGTCTCTGTGTTCAGATTTTCTGATGTCCTATGTCCCCGGAGACAAGTGTCCCCTGCTTGTCTCCTGAGACCTGTGATCCCTGCTCCATCCTTCAGGTGTAGGCACCTCTCTCCTGAGGGTCTTGTGTCTGCTGTAGCGGAGGGTCACAGAGCCCTTCCTGGGTTTACAACCTGCTTCAGAGCCACCTGGCTGAAATTCCTTCAGTTCAAGTTATTTTGTAGCACTTTGTCTTTTAAAGTGCACAGTTCAGGGGTATTTCACACACTCACCAACCCTCTGTCTAGTTCCAGCACATTCTTATCACCACAGAGGGAGGCCCCATTCCATTCCCCTCCCAGGCCCAACAACCACTGACCCCCCTGTCTTGTGGACTCACCTCTTCTGCACACTCCTGCAAATGGGACTGAAAGCTCCTCTCCTGGTGTCCAGCTTCTATCACTGAGCGTGACGTTTTCAAGGTTCACCCACAGGAGAAGAAAGGGGGTGCTTGGGGGGTCCCCAGAGGGCAGCTGGCCCCAGGAAAACCCTATCCACCCCATGCCATGGGCACCTGCTCTGGCTAGCACTGCCCTGGCAAACAGAACACTGCAGCCATCTGTGGGGAGCTCACATTCAAGGGAAGATGCCAGGCCCTCTTCTGATATGTGACCCCTGAAAGGGCATCCAGGTGGGGGTCAGGTGGCCCTTCTGTGCAGCTGACTTTGAGAGGAACCTGAACACAGGGAAGGAGCTTTCTGGACTCAGGAGCAGCTTATGCAAAGGTCCTGGGGTGGGTGTGAAATCAGTGGGTGGGCTGAGTGAGGCCTAGGGCAGTGATGCCCCTGTGGGCATTCAGAGGGTCCACCTCGGACACCAACATAGACATTCCCACGGGGCCCAGGCCACACGAGAGCCCAACAGCAAGATGGCCCATGAGCCTGTGGGCCACAGCCTTCCCCTGCCTGCCTCATGACTACCCCATCCCTCAGCTTAACCTCCTACCACCCTCCCAGCCCAGGAAAATGGGGTGGACACAGGTAGGTTACAAATTCAACTCATTTGAGCAACATCCTGGCATCTAGCCCAGACCTCATCCAAATTCTTTTTTTTTTTTTTTTTTTTTTTTTGCAGTTTTTGTCTGGGGCTGGGTTTGAACCCTCCATCTCCAGCATATGAGGCCGGCGCCCCACCTCTTTGAGCCACAGGTGCCACCCTCTCATCCAAATTCTTTAAACCCCTGAGTTTTTGTTTTTTTTTTTCCCACTGCAGCCAGTGGCTTTCTTGCCAACATTGCTTCACCAAATTAAAGTAAAAACAAATAAACAAGTGACAGAGCCCCTCCTTGGGCTGGGCCTTCCTGGAGGATGAGTCCTTTGCCCTATCTGGTCCGCAGGCCCCGTTCCCTTCCCTGCGGGGGGCTCTGTTCCAGGCTTTGCTGCGAGTTCAGCAAACTCACCAAGATGCTTTCCCCAGAACCGGCTGCTCATTTCCCACTTTTCTTTCCGAAATAACTCGACCCCTTCTGACCTCTCTTTGAAATACTGAAAGCAATCAGCGTGGCTGGCGGACTAATCAGAACACAAATTTCTTCTCCCGACAGGAATTTTAAATAACAAAGCCATGGGATGCTTTAATGATGGGGATTCCCGGTGCCCCTGTCCCCCCCTCAGAAAAATCTAGAGAGGTTGGAGGGGGTCACCACCACCTCAGCCAGGGTCCGCTGGGAATTCCAGGGACAGGAGACAGAGAGTAATGGGTTTTCCTGTGCGCTGGAATAAAAGATGGCCCTGTACTTACCACATCCATAGTGACCGGCCGATCCAAGTGCACGTTTAGCGCAGGCCGTGCGCTCCGGGTGGGCGCAGAAATCCCGTTAGTTTGGGGCGCTCTCCTCCTGCGTGGAAATGAATTAGCACCTGGGGAAAATCCTCCACCTGTCTGATGTCCGCCAGGCAGACTTTCGGGCTGATTCTGCTCACTTGCGACAGTCACGGGTCAGTCCCGGCTCGCGCGCCCTTGCGCCGGCTGGCGGGGGAGCGAGCCGCCTCCTCTCCGAAGAGTCCCAGCCTTCCCTCCGAGGGCTCAGCTTAGGTTCTTCCTTCTTTGTTTCCCGTGCCTTTCCTGGAAATCTCCAGAAAGCTGCGATTCTGCTAAGGAAACAAAAACATTTCCTTCTGGGCGCTGGGCACGCAAGGGACGTGGCTGCATTTTTTTGTAATGCCAGGTCTGGAGCGAATGCTAATCCTTCATTACTCGGGACGCACTGGGCTTTCTTCCTTTCTTTCTTTCATTCTTCCCCCCCACCCCACCCCCGCCCTCTTTCCTTCTGAAATGACAGCCAGGCTGTTAAGCATAATAATTGTTCGCCAGTGAGCGTGGCTCATTGTTCCTCTTGGGCCTGCCTCCAAGGCAGCTCCTTACTCCACCGAGGTCAGGGTCGCCTGCTAAATCATGCATGCCCCGCGTCCCCGGTGAATTATGCAGTTGACAAACTGCTGCTAATGATTAAACCAACCAGTGCGAAACCCGGGCACTAAATCGCTATTACTTGAGTGATGGATTACGCGTCTAATTATTGCCACAAGTGGCCCAGTGGGCTGAAGACTGCTGTGGCGTAACCTGCATCTCACGCGCCCTGTGCGTGTGCACGTGCGGACACGTGCGTGTCTTTATCTGGAGCCTCGGGTTCTCCCCCCTGAGCGCGTGGAGCCGCTGCCCTAATTGGACGAGCCATCTGAGGTGTCCCCTTAATTAGGATATTTTAATACACAGGAGATAAAAACATCCGATGAATAATATATGCCTGGGGCGAACTCAGCACCCGGGCACGCCCTCGTCCTCCGGAGGGGAAGGGAAGGCCCCCAGCAGAGAAACCGAGCTTCTCCAGAAAGACGCCCTGCGGAGGACTGATTTGGATCTGGAGAACCTGGTTTGTGGGCCTCACCTGGCCTGAAGGATCTCTCCACGCAAAGCCAGGCGACGCGAGGTGGGATCAGGAGAGCCGAGGCTGTAGGCAAAGTGATCACAGCCTAGGAGGCTGGGCGGTCTCTGCAGATACTTCAGTGCAGGTGGTGGGGCGTGGCACACAGAAGCCCCCGGTTTCTCAGAGGGAACCGTGGCTCAGCCACCACAATGCGATTCAGAACCAGCCAGCCCCGACAGAACACATGGGGACAGGGGACCACTGTGTCCCCCAGGTCCTGCTGAGCCCTCCACAGCCCTGCCCAGGCTGGAGATGCAGGACACAGGGCTCAGGAGAGTTAAGAACCCAGCCCCCATAGCAAACTAGCACAAACTGGGGGCTTTAAACAACAAGGATTCACCCTCCCCCAGCCCTGGAGCCCAGGAGTCCCAGGTGCAAGTGTCTCAGGGCACCCCCCTCCATAGGCCCGAGGGGAGGCTCCTTCCTGCCTCTCCCAGCTCCTGGGGGCTCCAGGAGTCCCTGGGCTGTGGCTACATCGCTCCAGTCTCTGCCTCGTGTCCACGTGGCTTCTCCTCTGTGTCTGTGTCTCCTCTACTGTCTCTTAGGAGGACACCTGTCACTGGGTTTAGGGCCCTCCCTAATCCGGGATCCTTCACTAGATTCCATCTGCAAAGACTCCTTTTCCAAAAAGATCCCGTTCACAGATTCTGGGTTCTTAGAGGCTGAATTTCGTCCTCATCCAAAATTCCTATGTTGAAGCCCTGACTCCCAGGAGCTCAGACTGTGGCTGTGTTTGGAGACGGGTCTTTACAGAGGTGGTTAAGGTAAAATGAGGTGGTCACTAAGGTGGGCCCTGACCTCCCAGGACTGGTATCCTTCTAATAAGAGGAGATGAGGGCAACCAGAGGGATGACCCCGTGAGGACACAGGGGGAAGATGGCGTTTACACACCAAGGAGAGAGGACTAGGAGGGGCCGGTCTGAGACACCCTGATCTCGGACGTCCAGCCGCCAGGACGTTACAGAATAAATGCGTCCGGGGTCAGCCACCCAGTCTGGGACACTCTGTCAGGCCAGCCTTAGAAAACCAGCACGTGGGGGCAGGATGTGGATACGTCTTTTTGTGGACACTGTTGTGGCCACTACAACTGTACTCCAGCTCCCTGTCTCTTTTAAATTCCCACTGGACATCATAACCTTGAAGGCCCTTCAAGTGACCACTTTCTAAAGAACAAACAGAGGAAATGGAGCTCATGAGGGCCGAGCAAGGCACCTGCTTCTCTAAGGCTTTCCTCAGGGTTGAGAGCAGCCATACACTGCTCGGGCTCCAATGGTGGGTGGTGGTCCTCTGTTCCCCTCTTGCCATTTCCTGTCTCTCACGGATGGCATGTGCCCAGAGAAGCACTGTGTGGAGTGGGATAGGATGGGATGGGGTGGGATGGCCTGGGACCAAATAGGATGGGATGGAATGGAATAGAATATGAATAGAATAGGTAAGGATAGGAAGGGTAGGATAGGATAGGACAGGATAGGTTTAGAATAGAATAGGTTAGAATAGAACAGGATAGGATAGGATAGAATAGAATAGAATAGAATAGAAGCACAGTGGTTATGGTGCCAGCCAGATTCACCAAGGCTGGCATTTCCCGGGCCTGCTAAACAACAATCACAACTGCAACCAAAAAATAGCCAGAAGTTGTGGCAAGTGCCTGTAGTTCTGGCTACTTGAGAGCTGAGGCAAGAGAATCGCTTAAGCCCAAGAATTTGAGGTTGCTATGAGCTGTGACATCACAGCACTCTGCCCAGGGTAATGGCTTGAGACTCTGTCTCAAAAAAAAAAAAGTCCTTTTGGAAAGATGTTTGGAGAACACTTAGAGATCTAAAAATAGACCTGCCATTCGATCCTACAATTCCTCTACTAGGTATATATCCAGAAGACCAAAAATCACATTATAACAAAGATATTTGTACCAGAATGTTTATTGCAGCCCAATTCATAATTGCTAAATCATGGAAGAAGCCCCAGTGCCCACTGACCCAAGAATGGATTAATAAATTGTGGTATATGTACACCATGGAATAGTATGCAGCCTTAAATAAAGATGGAGACTTTAGCTCTTTCATGTTTACATGGATGGAGCTGGAACATATTCTTCTTAGTAAAGTATCTCAAGAATGGAAAAAAAAGTATCCAATGTACTCAGCCCTACTATGAAACTAATTTATAGCTTTCATATGAAAGCTAAGAATATGGAGAAAGGGAGGGGAGGGGAGAGGGTAGGATGGGTGGAGGGAGAGTGATTGGTGGGACCACACCTACGGTGCATCTTACAAGGGTGCATGTGAAATTTACTAAATGTAGAATATAAATGTCTTAACACAGTAACTAAGAAAATGCCAGGAAGGCTATGTTAACCAGTTTGATGAAAATATTTCAAATTGTCTATAAAACCAGTGTATGGTGCCCCATGATCGCATTATGCACCATGCACTGGTTTTATATACAATAGCTGTACACAGCTATGATTTAATTTTTAAAAAGAATAGAATAGTTTAGAATAACTTAGAATAGAACAGAATAGCAGAGGATAGAACAGAGTCGCACATACACAGTGTGCTACATTGAAGGGAGGGCACCATCTCCATTCTCCCACCATGAACAGAAGCACAGAAATGGGGGGCCTCACAGCAGAGCACAGGATGTGCCCCAGTGTGGCAATAGCCAAAGACCTTCCTGGGTAGGTGGAAAGCCCTGGCCACTCACAAGGAGACTCCAGGGCAACCGGGGGCCCTTCACTTCCAGGAGGCTTCAAGTCCTGGGAAGAGCATCTGAAGTTGTAACCTGTGTGCAGTGTCCTGAGCCACACAGCCCGACACCGGGGCAGGAATGGCCCGTCTCTCTCTATTCCTAGAGTCCTCTGACACATGCCAGCTGTTAGAACAGTTTCAGGAGTGAGATAGGAAGGCACACACATGACATGCAGGTGGAAAACTGATCACAAACACCAGGGACAAGGACAGCCCAGAGAATCCAGGGGTAAAAAGAATGAGCTTGGCGTGGACCAAGCTCACAGCTCCGCCGGGTGATGGAGCTCTGATGTTAGAGACAAAGCTCGTGAGAAGGAATAGGATAGGATGGGATAGAGCAGAGAGGAGGGGAGGGGAGAAGAAGGGAGAGGAGGGGAGTGAATGGGGAGGGAGGGCAGGGAGGGCAGGAGAGGAGAAGGATGGAGAATAGACAGAACCAGTGAGAACAAGTCTGTCCAACTTGTAGGTGTGCAGACTGTTCATCTCTCTGGCCGCCCTACATGGACTGTCATTCATCTGGCTGCCCATCCATCTGATTGCCCTGTGTAGACTGTTCCCTGGTCACCCTGTGTAGACTGCATGTCTGTCTGGTCACCTGTGTGGCCTGCTGTCCATCTGGTCACCCTGTGTGGCCTGCTGTCCACCCGGTCGCCCTGTGTGGTCTGCCATCCACCTGGTAACCTGTTTGGCCTGCTGTCCCTGTCGTCCATCTGGTCACCCTCTGTAGTCCACCTGGTCACCTGTGTGGCCTGCCGTCCACCTGGTCACCCTGTGTCGCCTACTGTCCCTGTCATCCATCTCATCACTCTGTGTGGCCTGCCATCCACTTGGTCACTCTGTGTAGTCTGCTGTCCATCAGGTCATTCCGTGTAGCCTGCTGTCCACCTGGTCACTCTGTGTAGCCTGATATCCATCTGGTCACCCTGAGTGGCCTGCCATCTACCTGGTCACTCTGTGTGGCCTGCCGTCCACCTGGTCACTGTGTGGCCTGCCATCCACCTGGCCTCAGTGCTTGATGAGCACACAACTAGCACCTATGCCCAGGTCTCTCCTGCACCCTATGTGTGCACATAGAAACAGTATGCAGAGCTTCGTTCCAATTTGCAAAAATGATGAGCAGCATCACCACATGCAGATCAGGATGTGCAGAGGAGGCCGTCCACTGACCCATGAGCCGAGGTTACAGCCACCACCGCCTTCTCTTGCTCCCTTCAAGGTCCAGTGCTGGGACTGCCTCTCCTGTGAAGAGACATCTCTGGGCCACATGGAAGGATGTCACCCCACCAAGGCCACCAAGTCCTGCCTATTTCAGCTGCCCATGGTGTGAAGGAGAACCCAAAGTCAACATTCAAGTTTCTCTCCAAGAGGTGAGCAGCCTGCTCGAGAGCTTCCCCCAGACTCACACACCGGGGGCTATGAATGTTCCCTCTGGCCCTCCCCCCAGCCTTTGCTTTGCTGAATCCCATTTAACAGCCCAAAGAATCTGCCCAGCATGGATCTACTAAAAAGGTGTGAAATGATTGATTTTTTTTTTTTTTTTTTGAGACAGAGTCTCACTCTGTCACCCAGGCTAGAGTGCCGTGGTGTTATACCTCAAAGCAACCTTAGACTCCTGGGCTCAAATGATCCTCCTGCTTCAGCCTCCCAAGTAGTTGAGACTACAGGTACTTGCCACAATGCCCAGCTAAATTTTCTATTTTTAGTAGACACAGGGTGTCACTCTTGCTCAGGTTAGTCTTGAACCCCTGAGCTCAAGCAATCCTCCCACCTCAGCCTCCCAGAATGCTGGGATTACAGGTGTGAGCCTCCCTGCCAGGCCCAAAATGATTGAATTTAAATGTATGCGTAAACCCAGACACCCCTGGTGCAGGGTGGAAGTGGATGTCTGCTTTGCTCTGTAATTTAAAAGTGTGTGCAAGAATAGAGAAGGCATGGGTGGTGCCAGAGGCTCAAAGGAGTAGAGCACCTGCTCCATATGCCAGAGGTGGCAAGTTCAAACCCAGCCCTGGCCAAAAAAAAAAAAAAAAAAAGGCAAACAGAATATGTATAATTTTACAGGAGACACCATCAGCAAGCCTCAGAAAAGCAAAGCCAGAGCTATGGATTCGAGAATGCTGGGTGGAGATGGGGAGCAGAGAATCTCGCCAGTGTCAGAAGAACCTGCTCTTTCCAGGAATGGGGCAGGCTGTGGAAGGCCCTTCCTGTCAGTCATCTCCAGATCATTCAGAAGCAGGGCAATAGTCCCTTTGTAATCTCCCACAACATTTGCAGACGATGTGTGCCCTTTAAACCTCTGAGCTGCACTGTTAAAAACCATCAAAATGGTAGATTTCACGTGATGTGCGTTTTACCACATTCTCCAACATTGGGAAAAAGTCACCAGTTGTAGATAAAAGGAAAAGAGGGGCAGGATTTTTTGGCAGGGAAGGGGACATGCCCTAGGGTCTCCAGGCAGTGGGGGTGACGCTCCCCAAACCTAAACGTCCCCCAAACACAGGCCTGCCCTCATCATCTGGGGGTAAACAGCTTCTGACACGTTTTCGATATGATTACGTTAGAACAAGTGGGTCATGATTGATAACCTAATATCCAGGCCTCGCAGAACGTCCGTCATGGGAAGTATATTAATTATTCAATGCAGCTCCCTAATGCAAGAATCAATGTTGGAAATGAAGACAAGGAACTCCAAACTCTCAGCAGACTCCAACGACATAATAAAAAAGGAATACTAAATAATCCCAGCCTGTAATCATCGGCTTAATAAAATCCATTTATTTAGCTGTCAAATCCACGGCACAGTTTCATTTTATAAAAGGGTAATTGAATACACTTTTGAGTTCTTTTTTTTTTCCTGATGGGGGTGGGAGGGGACAAAATTCCATGCATGTGTTAAAGAGGTCGTTAACTCTAAGACATAAAAACTGATATTTACGAGTGCTGAGCAGGAAGACAGGTGCCTGGGTGGGTTCCAGGTGGGACATCCGCAAAGCCCCAAGATCTCAAGTGGGGGCATCCAGCCCCACTTAGAACCCACTCAGAATCACAATCTTCATTTTACTAAGCTCACTTCCTGGTAGGGCTTGTACAAGGCCACTCTTGGTAAACCCGATGGGTAGGACCCTGAGTTGGTGCCATTCATTATAATTTTTCTCCTTTCAACTTAATTAAAATTCAGGGAAAAAAGAGAATGCCTGGATGCTTATTCCAGATGTGTAATTTGTGCTATAAATGTGGCAGGGCACCAAGTGCACCCAAGGCAAGACCAGGAGGACACTCTCACAGCCGGCAGGAACTGTGTTTGAGCTAAACACAGACTTAGCACCCATGGAACGAGTCTCTTGGAAAGGCACGAGTCCCTTTAGGGTGGCTTCTGTGAGGCCTCCAAATGTGCATCCTTGGAGGACCCTGAAGCTAAAATATCTAGAGAGCCACACACATTTTTTCGTATTTCATCCATCACCAGTGAAGAATTGGCGTGGAGCCGTGAACCAGGAAGATGTCTGTCCAATTCCCTCGGTCTCTGTTTTATTGAACTTTCTGTGAAAGCATAGATGTCATTAAAACACATGAGAGGCCACAACTGAATTTTTTTTTCTTTGCAGTTTTGGCCGGGGCTGGGCCTGAACCCACCACCCCCGGTATATGGGGCCGGCACCCCACTCCTTGAGCCACAGGCACTGCCCGGCCACAACTAAATTTTAAAATGGAGGGTACCGACATTTGTGATCACTGTCTCAAAATTACTGATCGGGAAAGCCTCATGACTCTCTGTTTCATGCTCTCGTGGAAGTGCAGTGAACCACAGGACATTTGCGAGTGGAGTCTTCACACTCAGAGGACAGCAAACTCCATCTCCAGAGGATGCCCAAACTGGGCCCTCCATGCACAGTTGCTGGAGTTGCCCACTGCTCACACCACGAGCTGCTATTCATAAAGACGGCAGCTTCGTCCCCCAAAGGAGGGCTGTGCATAGTTTGTGTAGCCTTGTGGACAGAGAGTTCTCACATTCGGCCTTTGCCAGACACTGCTAATTGACAGCACAGAACCAGTGACCCCTGGACAGGGCTAAGCCCCTTGACAAGCCCTAAGACTACCCACCCCCAACTTCCCGCTACACAGAATGGTGCTTTTCTGGGATGTTTAAGCAACACACCGTGCCCAACTCCATCTCCGTGTGAGGCTAGGACAAACCAAGCCATCCAGGTAAATATCAGCTGTGCTGAAGAAAGATTTCTGTTTTCCTTTGGATTATAGAAGGTAAACATGACATCGTGTCTCTTCCTTGAGCAGGGCACAGATATCCAGGCCTCACTGTGACCAGGAAATAAATAACCTCAAATAACTGCAGCTCCTGAGGGTAATTAGCCGGAGAGACCACTCCAGACCTTCACTAAAAGGCCGCACAGCAACTGAAGAGTGGGGCAGCATCTGTCCTTGGATGTCACTGCCCTGTCCATCTGTCCCTCAGTTGACCCACACTGCATTTCATAAGAAGGTCACCTGGTGTTCAGTTATCCCTGAAACACCCAGCTAGGGGCTCAACCGTGGAGATGCACTTGCCGTTTGCACCACATCCTGTCAGCCCCGCCAACCTGAGCTTATCCTCTGAGACCCAGATCCACCAGCCCCACCACCCTGGGCTTGTCCTCTGAGACCCAGTCTGGGTGGTTAGTCTCCATTTTCCTCCAGCACTGACCAACAGCCCTGCTGTGTCCCTGCCGTCATGCCACCTCAAGGCCAAGACCCGAGGCTCTTTGGACCCTGGACACAGGGAGCTTTTGGGGGTGTCCCCACCACAGACTAAGAGAGGGGCCCAGGCCAACACAGGTGTCTACAGCCTCCTGCCAGCCTGCTCAGCCCCCAGGCTCCCCTCTTGCCATGACAGTGCTTCCAATACCCCAGATGGGCTCATTCGGGATCTTCATGACTACCATGCCCAGCCCTTGTGAGACATCAGTGTCCAGGGGGCAGCCTGGAGCTGTCCCCATCCCTACCAGACATCCAGGAGAGTCCAGGGTCCTCACGTGTCCTAAGACCCCCAAGTAGCCAGGTGGGACAGGCTGTCAGGAGCCCCAAAGACAGGGTGTGGAGGACGTACCCCGGAGTTCATCCCCAAACAAAGCCTGGCTATCTTGGACACCTGACTCCTCAGCATCTTCCCCTGAGCTGACAGTGTCAGACGCAGTATCTCACCAGACAGCCACCTAGTGAGAAAGAGAGGCCCTGCAGTGACCCCTCTGCTCCATCTCCCAAGAAGATGATCCCGCATCCCACAGGTGTCTGTTCTGTGCCAACAGCAATAGCCCCTTTGCTGGATGGGCCACCTGAGGTCTTTTTCACAGTTTCTATTTTTAATGAAGGTGAAATTTACCATTTTAAAGTGAACAATTCACTGGCCTTCGGCACATATAGCATGTTGTGTGACCACCAGCTCTCTCTCCTTCCAGAACATTCTCATGCCCCCAAAACCCTGTACCCACTAACTGTTCCTTCTCTACCATTCCCTCTCCCCAGCCACTGGGAACTGCTAATCTGCTTTCTGTCTGCAAGTGTTTGCCTTTTCTGGATGTTTCTTTTATGTGGAATTGTGTGATTTGAGCATAAAACTCCATTGCCTGTGGGAATAAGAGTGTGAGATTTGAGGACAGGGACCCTCTGAGCTCTCCCCTCTCGGGGCCCGTGGGCTCCTGGGTGTGACACCTGTCCCCGCCCACTGTCACCGAAATGGACATTAAGTTTGCATTTTGTTCTGGAACCCTGTTTTTGGAATGTTCTGGAACCCTGTTTTCTAAAACACATTTCAAGCGAAGGAAAAACCAAGGTAAGATTTGCACCAGAATGTTTATTGCAGCTCAATTCACAATCGCCAAGATGTGGAAGCAAGTCTAGCATCCATCAACTCATGAATGGATTAACAAACTGTAGTCTACGTACACAGTGGAGTACTAGTCAGCCATGAGAACAGATGGAGACTTTACATCTTTTGTGTTTACCCGGATGGAGTTGAAACACATTCTTCTTAGTAAAGTATCTCAAAAATGGGGGAGAAAAGTACCAAATATACTCAACACTAATATGAAACCAAAATATAATAACCATACACCTACACGAAAGAAAAACACAAGTATAGTCTATCAAGGGGGAGGCGCAGGGTGATTGGCGGGAATCTCACTAATGTGCACAAGGTGAGGGTGTTCAGCGCAACCCTGAGTGAAGGGCTCAGCTACAACTTGAACTTTACCTTAGAAATGAAAACAGTGTAACCTCAACATTTGCGCCCTCATATCAATCTGGAATTTAAAAAAGAAAAAAAAAGCAAAGTAAAGTTGTTTTTCCTCAGCACACTGCTCACTAGCAAACTGCTGAGCTGACTCTATTTAGCACCTTTGGCCCATGCGTTTGGTATCAGGGTCACTTCCACCTTACACATAAGGCAGGTGGGGGCTACCAGGTTGCAGGCGGAGTTCTGCCTTCCCCCATCTCAGGTCTCCACTGCCTTGCCCGTCTCAGCTCTCCAAGGCAGGTCTGGGAGGAAGGATAGTTTCCATTCCCTGGAAATGTTTGGGCCTCTCCAGGGCCCCTCCCTTTGCAAATTCCTGGGTTTCAGACCATAGCTGGGCACCAGGCAGGAAGTGAGAACTACAGTGGCGCTTCAGATCCACCTGACTTTTGTAAGGTTCAGGTTTCCAGACAGTGTGGTGAGCAGCAGCCCAGAAATGAGGGGCTGGGACTTCCCCGGCAGGGGACTCTGCCCCGAGGGGAGGTCTACATGGAGCAATCCAAGGTTTTGCTCAGGGCATGTGGGCTGAAATAGCAAACACGTCTCTGTGTTTGTTTCTGCTTGTTTTCCTTTTCCCTTTTTTATCTTTGCCTTATTGCCTGGCCAAAATGGCTCACAAGGGAATTTTCAGGTCTTGCCCAAATCCCAGAAAAGTACCAAATACTCAATACTGATATGAAACCAATATATAAATAACATTTGTCCTTCAACCTTCAAAAGTGTGATAAACAGACCACCACCAAAATAAAGACCTGAATGTGCCGGGGCTCTGCTGGCTGTCCCAACGCCAGGGCAGCCTCCCCTCACTCCTGGGTCTTGAAATCTCCATTTCGCCCTTAATAATGCCCCATTTGGAGATGTGTCTCAACAGGCGACTGGGAAAATTGTGTTTAAGACAATTTACAACAAAATTGTCAAATTCGCTTCATACAAAGCCGCAGAACACAGAGGCAGGAAATAGCACAGGCATTGCAGCCGAGAGGAACTCATTTTAATTGTTTTCACATTTGACAAAGTAAAATTAATTAATTAATTAATTAATTAATTAAAAAGGGGACCTAGGCAGGGCATGGTGGCTCATGCCTATGATCCCAGTGCTCTGGGAGGCCCAGGCAGGTGGATTGTTTGGGCTCAGGAGTTCAAGATCAGCCTGAGCAAGAGCGGGACCCCATCTCTACTTAAAAATAGAAAAACAACCTGGGCATGGTGACAGGCTCCTGTAATCCCAGCGCTCTGGGATTGAATCTTCCTGTTGAAGCAAGAGGAGCACTTGAGCTCAGGACTCTGAGGTTGCTGTGAGCAATGACACTACAGCACTCAATTGAGGGCACAGAGTAAGACTTGGTCTCAAAAAATAATAATAATGGAGGCGGAGCAAGATGGCAGCCGAGTAACAGCTTCCATGCATCTGGGCACCGTGAGTCTGGGGAGATAGGACTCCAGGCATCTCTGGCTGGTGGGATCTGCCTACCATCACCCCTGAGAGGATACAGGGAGTCAGCGAGAGACTTCTGGACCCCAAGAGGAGGACTAAAACAGTGGAAAACCGGCAAGTGGTCGCGTATGTTCAATCCGTCTAAACCCGCCCGCAACTGTAAGTTCAGTAGCAGCAAGACTGCAAACCAGAAAGGCCTTACCTGTGAACTGTTTTGGTGTCTTTGGACTTGGCACTCAGCTGAACTGCCTTGGGGAGAGCCTGAGCGGGAGTGCGGAGAACTTTGGCCTTTGTCTAGGGCCCCAGTCTGAGCCGCTGAGCCAGACGGAGCTAATAGTGTTTGGCTCTGGGTCATAGGCAGACATTGTGAGCAATCTGCCCTGGCAAGCTCCGCCCTCAGGGTCGCAGAGCTGGAATTGGGTGGGAGCTGGTAACCCAGCGACCAAGTAGCCTAAGGGCGGGGTCTGAGCCGCCTTGCAGCCCTAACCCTCGGGGGCAGAGGGAGACACAGGGTAAGTGGATAGCCACTTCAGCAGTGATTCCAGTGACAAGCACTTCCCTGAGAAAGCTTCTGCTCAGTAAATGAACAAGTTAAAAGTGCCTTTTAAGTGGGCTGAAGAGAGATTTAGGGTGTCTACCTGCTGGAGTGTGAGAAACTAGCAGCCTCCAGTCGTATCAGAACTGTGATTAACATCTCTTACCCCAGAAGACCACGTGTTGCCCAGACAATATTCAATAACATATACATACTGCTTTGTTTTTGGTTGTGTTTTTTTTTTTTTTTGGTTTCGTTGTTTTTTTTTTTCTTTATTTTGATGTTGTGTATTGTTGTTTTGTTTTTTAAGTTCAACCTTTTCCATACAGATCCTTTTTCTTTCTCAATTTTTCTAGTTTAATTATAATTTCCCATTGCTGCCTAGTTCAATAATTAGAACTTCATTTTTGTTAGTGTTTCTACCGCTATTATTTGGTTTTTCCAGAAATTTTATCCCGTAAAGTTATCTGTTTGCTTGTTTTGGTTTGATTTGTAGCATTTTTGTCTTTCCTCTCTACTTGGTGGAGGTGGGGTACTGTGTCTGATCAGGTTAGCAAAGAGCTGCTGACCTCAAGGGAACCACCCAACTGGGCACCCCCAGAAGGTGGCTTTTTTTTTAAGGTTGTATCAAAGTACCCTACTGTACACCTATATTGCTCTGTCTCCCTCTTTCTGTGCCTCTCTTCTTTTTGTCAATATTCCCTTTACCCACCCCCTCTCCTTTCTCTATTTTTCTTTTTTTTTTTCCTTATCACTCGGTCCTCCTTTCTTTCATCCCTTTTTTGCTCTTAAACCTTCTCACCCTTCTGGTCCTGTAACCCTTAGTCCACAGGCACGAGAACTTAAAGAGCAAGAGGAAGTGAAAGGAAAATTAGGGCAAGGAAACAGATAAAAGAAATCACCCATGAGGAAGAATCAGCAGAAAACTCCAGGCAACATGAAGAACCAGTCCAGAACAACCCCGCCAAGGGACCATGAGGTAGCTTCTGCAGAGGATTCCACCTATACAGATATGTTAGGAATGACAGAAAGGGAATTTAGAATACACATGTTGAAAACAATGAATGAAATGATGGAAAAAATGAAGGAAACTGCTAATAAAGTGGAAAATAACCAAAAGGAAATCCAAAAACAGAATCAAATAAGAGATGAATGATATGAAGAATATAAAAAGGATATAGCAGAGCTGAAGGAAATGAAACAGTCAATCAGGGAACTTAAAGATGCAATGGAAAGTATCAGCAACAGGTTAGACCATGCAGAAGAAAGAATTTCAGAGGTAGAAGACAAAGTTTTTGAGATAACTCAGATAGTAAAAGAGGCAGAAAAGAAGAGAGAGAAAGCAGAACGTTCACTGTCAGAATTATGGGACTTTATGAAGCGTTTCAACATATGAGTTATAGGAATTCCAGAAGGGGAAGAAGAATGCCCCAGAGGAATGGAAGCCATACTAGAGAATATTATAAAAGAAAATTTCCCAAATATCACCAAAGATTCTGACACACTGCTTTCAGAGGGCTATCGGACCCCAGGTCGCCTCAACTCTAACCGAGCTTCTCCAAGACACATCGTGATGAACCTGTCCAAACTCAAGATAAAAGAAAAGATTCTGCAAGCTGCCAGGAGTAAGCGCCAGTTGACCTACAGGGGCAAATCCATCAGAGTGACCGCAGACTTCTCCAATGACACTTTCCAAGCAAGAAGACAATGGTCATCTACCTTTAATCTACTTAAATAGAACAATTTGCAGCCCAGAATTCTGTACCCTGCTAAGCTAAGCTTAAAAATTGACGGAGAAATCAAATCATTTACGGATATACAAACATTGAGGAAATTCGACACAACAAGACCAGCTCTACAGGAAATACTTCAACCTGTTCTGCACACTGACCACCACAATGGATCAGCAGCAAAGTAAGTACTCAGAAATTAAAGGACAGAACCAAACCTCCACACTGATGCAAAAGATAAAACTAAGCAATGGACTCTCACAAAATAAGACGAATAGAATACTACCACACTTATCAATTATCTCAATAAATGTTAATGGCTTGAATTCCCCACTGAAGAGACATAGATTGGTTGACTGGATTAAAAAACACAAGCCATCCATTTGCTGTCTGCAAGAAACACACCTGGCTTCAAAAGACAAATTAAAGCTCCGAGTCAAGGGTTGGAAGACAATTTTTCAGGCAAATGGAATTCAGAAGAAAAGAGGAGTTGCAATCTTATTTTCAGATACATGTGGATTTAAAGCAACTAAAGTCAAAAAAGACAAAGATGGTCACTTTATATTGGTCAAGGGAAAAATACAACAAGAAGACATTTCAATTCTAAATATCTATGCACCCAATTTAAATGCTCCCAGATTCTTGAAACAGACCTTACTCAGTCTGAGCAATATGATATCTGATAATACCATAATAACAGGGGACCTTAACACTCCTCTTACAGAGCTGGACAGATCCTCTAAACAGAAATTAAACAAGGATATAAGAGACTTAAATGAGACCCTAGAACAACTGTGCTTGATAGACGCATATAGAACACTCCATCCCAAAGATAAAGAATATACATTCTTCTCATCACCCCATGGAACATTCTCCAAAATTGATCATATCCTGGGACACAAAACAATTATCAACAGAATCAAAAGAATTGAAATTTTACCTTGGATCTTCTCAGACCATAAGGCACTAAAGGTGGAACTCAACTCTAACAAAAATGCTCGACTCCACCCAAAGGCATGGAAACTAAACAATCTTCTGTTGAATAACAGATGGGTGCAGGAAGAAATAAAACAGGAAATCATTAACTTCCTTGAGCATAACAACAATGAAGACATGAGCTACCAAAACCTGTGGGATACTGCAAAAGCAGTTTTGAGAGGAAAATTCATCGCTTTAGACGCCTACATTCGAAAAACAGAAAGAGAGCACATCAACAATCTCACAAGAGATCTTATGGAATTGGAAAAAGAAGAACAATCTAAGCCTAAACTCAGTAGAAGAAAAGAAATATCCAAAATCAAATCAGAGATCAATGAAATTGAAAACAAAAGAATCATTCAGAAAGTTAATGAAACAAGGAGTTGGTTTTTTGAAAAAATAAATAAAATAGATAAACCATTGGCCAGACTAACGAGGAATAGAAAAGTAAAATCTCTAGTAACCTCAATCAGAAATGATAAAGGGGAAATAACAACTGATCCCACAGAGATACAAGAGATCATCTCTGAATACTACCAGAAACTCTATGCCCAGAAATTTGACAATGTGAAAGAAATGGATCAATATTTGGAATCACACCCTCTCCCTAGACTCAGCCAGGAAGAAATAGAGCTCCTCAACAGACCAATTTCAAGCACTGAGATCAAAGAAACAATAAAAAATCTTCCAACCAAAAAATGCCCTGGTCCAGATGGCTTCACTCCAGAATTCTATCAAACCTTCAAGGAAGAGCTTATTCCTGTACTGCAGAAATTATTCCAAAAAATTGAGGAAGAAGGAATCTTCCCCCAACACATTCTATGAAGCAAACATCACCCTGATACCAAAACCAGGAAAAGACCCAAACAAAAAGGAGAATTTCAGACCAATCTCACTCATGAACATAGACGCAAAAATTCTCAACAAAATCCTAGCCAATAGATTACAGCTTATCATCAAAAAAGTCATTCATCATGACCAAGTAGGCTTCATCCCAGGGATGCAAGACTGGTTTAACATACGCAAGTCTATAAACGTTATCCACCATATTAACAGAAGCAAAAATAAAGATCACATGATCCTCTCAATAGATGCAGAAAAAGCATTTGATAAAATCCAGCATCCTTTTCTAATTAGAACACTGAAGAGTATAGGCATAGGTGGCACATTTCTAAAACTGATTGAAGCTATCTATGACAAACCCACAGCCAATATTTTACTGAATGGAGTAAAACTGAAAGCTTTTCCTCTTAGAACTGGAACCAGACAAGGTTGTCCTCTGTCACCTTTACTATTCAACGTAGTGCTGGAAGTTCTAGCCAATACAATTAGGCAAGACAAGGAAATAAAGGGAATCCAAATGGGAGCAGAGGAGGTCAAACTCTCCCTCTTTGCTGACGGCATGATCTTATACTTAGAGAACCCCAAAGACTCAACCACAAGACTCCTAGAAGTCATCAAAAAATACAGTAATGTTTCAGGATATAAAATCAATGTGCTCAAGTCAGTAGCCTTTGTGTACACCAATAACAGTCAAGATGTGAAGCTAATTAAGGACACAACACCCTTCACCATAGTTTCAAAGAAAATGAAATACCTAGGAATATACCTAACGAAGGAGGTGAAGGACCTCTATAAAGAAAACTATGAAATCCTCAGAAAGGAAATAGCAGAGGTTATTAACAAATGGAAGAACATACCATGCTCATGGATGGGAAGAATCAACATTGTTAAAATGTCTATACTTCCCAAAGCAATCTACCTATTCAATGCCATTCCTATCAAAATACCAACATCATACTTTCAAGATTTGGAAAAAATGATTCTGCGTTTTGTATGGAACCGGAAAAAGCCCCGTATAGCTAAGGCAGTTCTCTGTAACAAAAATAAAGCTGGGGGCATCAGCATACCAGATTTTAGTCTGTACTACAAAGCCATAGTGCTCAAGACAGCATGGTACTGGCACAAAAACAGAGACATAGACACTTGGAATCGAATTGAAAACCAAGAAATGAAACTAACATTTTACAACCACCTAATCTTTGATAAACCAAACAAGAACATACCTTGGGGGAAAGACTCCCTATTCAATAAATGGTGTTGGGAGAACTGGATGTCTACATGTAAAAGACTGAAACTGGACCCACACCTTTCCCCACTCACAAAAATTGATTCAAGATGGATAAAGGACTTAAACTTAAGGCATGAAACAATAAAAATCCTCAAAGAAAGCATAGGAAAAACACTGGAAGATATTGGCCTGGGGAAAGACTTCATGAAGAAGACTGCCATGGCAATTGCAACAACAACAAAAAGAAACAAATGGGACTTCATTAAACTGAAAAGCTTCTGTACAGCTAAGGAGACAATAACCAAAGCAAAGAGACAACCTACACAATGGGAAAGGATATTTGCATATTTTCAATCAGACAAAAGCTTGATAACTAGGATCTGTAGAGAACTCAAATTAATCCACATGAAAAAAGCCAACAATCCCTTATATCAATGGGCAAGAGACATGAATAGAACTTTCTCTAAAGACGACAGACGAATGGCTAACAAACACATGAAAAAATGTTCATCATCTCCATATATTAGAGAAATGCAAATCAAAACAACCCTGAGATATCATCTAACCCCAGTGAGAATGGCCCACATCACAAAATCTCAAAACTGCAGATGCTGGCGTGGATGTGGAGAGAAGGGAACACTTTTACACTGCTGGTGGGACTGCAAACTAGTACAACCTTTCTGGAAGGAAGTATGGAGAAACCTCAAAGCACTCAAGCTAGACCTCCCATTTGATCCTGCAATCCCATTACTGGGCATCTACCCAGAAGGAAAGAAATCCTTTTATCATAAGGACACTTGTACTAGACTGTTTATTGCAGCTCAATTTACAATCGCCAAAATGTGGAAACAGCCTAAATGCCCACCAACCCAGGAATGGATTAACAAGCTGTGGTATATGTATACCATGGAATACTATTCAGCCATTAAAAAAAATGGAGACTTTAAATCCTTCGTATTAACCTGGATGGAAGTGGAAGACATTATTCTTAGTAAAGCATCACAAGAATGAAGAAGCATGAATCCTATGTACTCAATTTTGATATGAGGACAATTAATGACAATTATGGTTATGGGGGGGAAGCAGAAAGAGGGAAGGAGGGAGGTGGGTGGGGCCTTGGTGTGTGTCACACTTTATGGGGGCAAGACATGATTGCAAGAGGGACTTTACCTAACAATTGCAATCAGTGTAACCTGGCTTATTGTACCCTCAATGAATCCCCAACAATAAAATAATAATAATAATAATAATTAAAAAATAAAATGGAGACAGATTTTATAATTGCAAAGCTGTTTGGTTGGGTTTTGTGGGATCTTTTTCTTTTCTTCTCCCCCCACCCCCTCACCAAATCACTGCTCAAATCAGTTTGTTAAATTCTGGCTCAAAAAGTCAAGACATCTGCCATCCAATTATCTGTTGATTTACTAACCTAAAACAACAGGTGTCCGTGAATAGCTCAGAAAAATATATCCAGTCGTTTAAAAATTGTAAATTGATGCAATATGAATATAAACCAGACGTCCACAGCCAAGGGGCAGGCTGGTCTAGTTTCAGGCAATAGTTTCAAAAAATAAGGGCAAGAAAAATAGCTTTCTCATTATATTTCTTTAGCAGACTGTTATCCCAGAAAACCCTCGCTTAAAGGTGCCCGTGTGGGCTGCTGCAAATTAATGACAGTTGCATCCCCAAAGTCAAAGCTATTTCCTGGAAAGGAGTTTCTGACGTGATTTGCTGCATTTAGGAGGCCACATTATTTGGAAGGAGCCTTAAATAGAAGGCTGAATTCCAGACACAAATGTGCTCATCTCAAGTCCTGCTCATCTTCTTCGGCAACAAAAAAATTATTTAAAGCAACCTTTTCAGAGTTCTGCTGTGATTAACGCTGATGTTTTTCTTTCCAGCTTCTTTCTTTGCCTTAAAATCTTATAGACTCAGAACTCTCCATAAGCACTGACTTTACGAGCACTGAAAGGCATTTTCACCAGATTTGACATTATTTATTTTCCCTTAAAACTCTATCCTTTCAACAGACTTCTCTGAGTATGTCAAGAATAACAAAGAACCAGATAACAGTGAGTGCCGATTTAACGAGCCTCCTCATCCCTCCAACCACAAGTGTTTGTAACACATTCTTCAGTTTCTGGGAACATGAAAATGAGCACCCGTGTCCCCACACTCTGGAGGGGGTTGGGTGTGACAGGCCACCATAGGACGTACACAGCATTAAATATCGCCCCTGCGGTTCCGAGGTATTCGACTAATTTGGAGTTCATTTGTTTATAATTTCTCTTGCCCACAGCTGGAAGGTTAAAGGTAGATCTTCTGAAATGGGTGTGCTGAAATTAAAGCTATTAATTATGTCCCACCACCACCAACCCCCCACAAAAAGAAAAATGCAAAAGGCCCCTTTCATTTCCCTTACTTGTGTGCAGAGCGAGGAAAATTGCAAAATTTATCGTAGTTGCGTGACTGTTTCTGGCTTGGCTCCCTCCTTGAGAGAATCCAGGCATCTCACACTCTACTCCCACCGGGAGTCAGGCCCCACCAGGAGAGTCAGGCCTTGTGCTGGGACAGGCAGACCCAGCCTGGAATTCACATTCTGCTCTGGGCTCCCGGTTCCCTCGGACAACTCAAGGCAGCTACCTGTGGATGCCCCATGTCAAGGCTACTCACGTCCCCCAGGGCACCATGGAGGCCACCTGCAGGGTGCCCGGCAGAGATGTCCACAAGACACAGGCAGATTCTCAAGACGTTGGAAGTGCTGCGTAAGAGAAGATTCTACTTCCAAACACTGTGAAACCATTTTCTAAACACACTACCTGAAGGAAGCAAAGGAAGGTGTCACCCCGGCAGCCCAGAGCCCTCCATCTGGGGCTCAGGTGTCACTCATTTGACTAGGCATGGATGGGTGGGTCCTTCCTCATCCTGGCTCTCAGAAGACCCAGGCTGCCAGTGCAGGTGGAATGTGGGTGCCCACAGAGGCCTTTATCTCTCATTCAGCTGACATAAAACCCCTAAATTGAAGTTCATCAACGAAATTCATCGCAAATTTCACAGCACACAGTTCACCACTTCGTACTTTAAACTGCACAACTCAGGGACATTTGGTGCATTTACAAAGCTGTGCAGCCACCACCTCTGTCTAGGTCCTGGCCATTCTGTTCCCCCGAGAGGTAGGCCCTGTCCCCACCAGCTCTCACTCTGCATCCCCTCTGCAGCCTCTGACAACCACAATCCACTTCCCATCTCTGTGGGTCAGCCCGTTCTGGACGATTCACATAATGGAATCGCACCCACGTGGCACGAATTATCTCCTGTCTGGCTTCCCTCAGGGACCACGACCTTCTCAGATTCATCCATGTAGCAGGTGTCAGAGCCAGTAAAAAGCCTTCCTTTTCCTGGCTGAATAACATTCCTTCACACTGACTGACTTTATCTGCTGTCTGTTGATGGACACGTGGGCTGTTTGTGCCCCTTGGCTACTGTGAATGGGGCTGTGATGCACACAGGTTGTGTGGAGTCTCTCCAAGTTCCTGCTTCCAAATCTCCCGGGCACACACTGAGGGGTGGACATTCTAAAGTCAGTTTTCAAGGAGTCCCTGGAGCTCCCTTTGATGTCCAGGACCACCAAAGTCTGCCACAACCTGGGGTGTCGGGCCAGGGCAGGAGGGTGGGGGTGGGGGGCGAGGTGCAGGTCTTTGAAAGGTCCCGGGCAGGAAGGGAGGAGATGCTGAATCTGGAGGCTGCTAACGAGGTTTGAGCAGGCGGGAAGGACGGGAGGCCTCCCCGGCTCTCCCCAACACACACCACATTCATTTTGCAAAATTAATGCCGGAGATAAATCTCCCAGGCCTGGGGGCTGGGCACGGGGGCAGTTTCCCTGCCATGTTTCACATAGTGCAAAAATTACAAGGTTGGGGGCCACATCCATCTTGGATTTCTGGCTGGGGAACTGGGGCCAAGACCACCCACACAGGAGCCCCCAGCTCTGTTCTGAGAGGCTGAATTCCCGGGACACCTCCCCATTTTGTTTGTCACAGCCTAACTTTCCACCCAGCCTTGGCCTCAGGGGAGCTTCCAGATTCCAGAACCTTCCTCCAGTGACCACCCCAAGGGTGAAGAAGAAATCCAGGCTGTCCCCCACACTTTCCAGGAGACAGAGGTCTGCAGGGCCTAACCCTAAAGTTAACCCTAACTCTGACCCTAACCCTAAAGTTAACCCTAACTGTGACCCCAGCTCTGGACCGCAGCCCAGGCCCTGGAGTTCATACAGGGAGGTCCCTCTTCACAGACCCACCAGCACCCACCTAATTTTTAGCCCTAGATTCAAACAACCAATGAATATGGTTTATTATAATACAATGAAAATGTACCATCTCTGATCATAATAATCACCATTAATAAATAATGCAACTGCAGCCAGCACTGTGGGCCTTCAGCCTCTGAGTGGAATTCCCATCTTTCCTTACAGACACGCTCTCTCCATCTTCAACACACACACACACACACACACACACACGTGCACACAACCCGTGCCGTTTGACCAGTCAATCTCGCCGGACTCCAGTGAGACCTCAAGAAATGTGGAAAGTTATGTGATGGTTTCTGACAGTTCTTGGCAGCTGGACAGCCGAGCCCTTGGATGGGGTCTCTCTCTCCCGATCCAAGATTGAATTTGGACTGAATCTCCGGGATCTCTGGGGCGGCCACGTAGACTGGAGGAGAATGAAGTGATTAATGCAAAAAGTCTTGTTTAATGGGGATATTAAGTAAACTGCTGGTTAGAATGCCCATTTATCACCCGCAGCCTCCTAATTGGCTTCCTGTTCTGCCGGAGAGTGGCATTTTCAGGAGGAATTTCACTCCTCCTACGGCCACTGCATGTGCAATAAATCAAGGCCAGCGGGTTTTGGTTCCTTCGGACTGAAGGCTCGGTTGAACCCATAGTGTGCAAAGGGCCTCTCCAATACAGCTCACCATGATGTCTCAGACGCAGGAGATCTTTTATGTACTGTGATGGGCTGAACTGTGACCCCTAAAGCCCTTACCAGGACCTCAGGACATGGCTATCTGTGGAGAGGGGTCTTTAAAGAGGGATTAAGGTAAAATGAGGTAGCCGGGGGGTGGAGGGGCCCTGGTCCAGCGGGACTGGTGTCCTGATGAGAAGAGGAGGTGAGGTAACCACCACGCACAGAGGGACGACCGCGTCAGGACACAGGAAGAATACGGTGTCCACATGCCAAGGACAGAGGCCTCAGGAGGGGCCCGCCTGAGTCACCCTGACCTCAGACGTCCAGACTCCAGGACGTGAGAGAAGAAATGTCTGTGGTCTAAGCCGCCTGGCCTGTGGGGCTCTGTCAGGGCAGCCTGAGGACAATGATGCACACACTTAACCAGATGAACCTCTCTTGAGTGTTTCCAAACTCTTTACAAATACAATTTATATCCAAATGCTGCTCTGTAAACCTATTATTAAAATCCCCTAAGTCCATAGCCACACTTTGTCTGATTTGACTTCTACATACAGCAGAACCCCATAGCTGACCCCCTCCCGACACCGACCCCTCCCTGCACTGACCCCTCCCTACACTGACCCCTCCCTGCACCGACCCCTCCCTACACTGACCTCTCCCTGCACAGACCCCTCCCTACACTGACCCCCTACACTGACCTCTCCCTACACTGACTTCTCCCTACACTGACCAACTCCCTACACTGACCCCTACACTGACCTCTCCCTACACTGACCACCTCCCTACACTGACCACCTCCCTACACTGACACCTCCCTGCAGTGAACCCCCCCATACACTGACCACCTCCCTACACTGACGCCTCCCTGCAGTGAACCCCCCTATACACTGACCACCTCCATACACTGACCCCTCCCTACACTGACCACCTCCCTACACTGACAACCTCCCTACACTGACAACCTCCCTACACTGACCCCTCCTTGCACTAACCCCCCCGTTATGTTGACCCATTTCATAGACTGCATATGCACCACATGTCAGCACAGCAGGCTTGGCTCCTTATGCCGTCCACCTCTGCGTGTTGACCAGTTTGTCACAGTCCCTTGGGTGGTCAACTCACAAAGGTTCTACTATATTTAAATATTTCAAATTATCATCATTTTTAATTTTGTCATTCAGACCTGTCCGGAATCTAGAATGCCTGTTCTGCACCCACCTGGATCCAAGCAGTATGAGGATTGTCCCGAGCATCAGGGTCCTTCCTGACTGAGTCTGTAATTCAAAGAAGAGGGGGAGAGCAGAGGGCAGAGAGCAGAGGGAACTCGAGAAAGGAAGAGGGCAGAGGCGGAGGGCACTCGAGAAAGAAAGAGTCAGCACAGACCTGTGGGGCCCTTTACTTTCTTTGTGGAGGCAGATAGCAGCTGTCATCATGATCTGTGGACAATGCCTAGTTCATTCTGGAATTGCAGGGTTGGGCATCACATCACATCACACTTTTATGCGTTTATTAAAAGTGCACGGAACCCAGCATGCCAGATCAGGGCAGGTGACACCAGGCAACCATGATTTGAGTGTGCGTCCAGGAACTCACAGTCTAGACAGGACATGGGACAGGCTCACACTTCCCAAACAACAGCAGCCAGAACAAGCGTTCACGTGGATGACGATGTGACACCTCTGATGCTTTCTCCTCCACCTGTTACCCGGAAGAAATCCCATCAGCACACAAAACAGGATTTTGGGAACTTCTGTGAACAGAAAACCCGTAATAAAGGATCCTCGTGTTCAGAGCAGATGCATAGCAGGCTCGGATGCAGGAAAATGGCTCAAATTTGTCCTGGGGAAATAGGGACCCAGCAAAGGTTCTGGAGCAGGTGAAGCCAGCAGCCAAGAAGAGCTCTACAAAGTGGCAGGAGGGTCGGAAGGGCTTCCTTCATCACCTTACCTAGGAAGACATGCAGCTGTGCGCAGGGGGGTGGGAAGGGCTTCCTTCATCGCCTCCCCTGGGAGGACGTGCAGCCCTGAGAAGGAGGGTAGGAAGGACTTCGTTCATCATCCCACCTGGCAGGACGCGTGGCCATGTGGAGGAGGGTAGGGAGGCTTTGGTTCATCGCCTTCTCCACTGACACCAACTGAACGCTGAGCACACTCCCCCCTGGCAGAGATTGCCTCTGAAACAGCAGCAGGGAAGATAAAACAAGTAAACAAACATTTGAGAGTCCCACGCAGACAGGTATGGAAGTAAATTAACTTAAATAGCAAGGCAAGGCTGCAGAGATGGTCTCAACCTCACCAGCCAGCACAGCTGTGATTTTCAGTGTATCACGAGAGGATCTTGGGTGTGCTGGGAAAATTTTTAAAAATTATTAATCAAATTATTTTCTAAAGAAGTTCAAAGCACAGTGCTTTTTTTAAATTCTTTTTTTGTTTGTTTTTGGACCATCATAATTTAAGTGTGCCATCGAAGTTTACTTATAGGTTCAAGTGTGCCATGAGATGGAAAAGGTTGAAAAACACTACATTGGAGAAATGCAAGCAAAACACATTCAGATGAGGGCTGTGAAAACACAAAGCCCCAGGAAGTGGCAAGTGTTGCTGACAATGTGGGGAGGTGGGCCCAGTGGTGGGCTGGCAGGAACCAAGGATGGGGCAGCTCTGGTGAGACAGGGTGGTGGCTCCTCAGAAAATCCAGCAGAGTCAGCAGTTCTGTTCTTCATGACACTGAAAAGCACTGTGCGCACGGCAGCATCACTGTCAGTAGGTGTGCATGTGGCTCAGACCTGCAATCCCTGCACAGGGGAGGCCAAGGCTGGAAACAGGAGTTCAAGACCCAGATGGGCAACACAGCAAGACACATCTCTCCAAAAAAGTAGAAAAATTAGACAGGAGGCTGAGGCAGGAGGCACTTGAGCCAAGGAGTTGAAGGCTACAGTGAGCTATGATGACACCACTGCACTCCAGCACAGGGGCACATAGCCATGCACACAACACAGGGACGCGCATGTGCATGGCCAACACAGGGAAACTCGTGTGCATGGCCAACACAGGGACATTTGTGTGCACGTCCAACAGAGGGACACTTGTGTGCACACAACACAGGGACATGCGTGTGCACGGCCAGCACAGGGACACTCATATGCACGTCCAACACAGGGACACTTGTGTGCACGTCCAACAGAGGGACACTCGTGTGCATGGCCAACACAGAGACACTTGTGTGCATACAACACAGGGACACTTGTGTGCCCGACCAACACAGGGAAACTCATGTGCACGGCCAACACAGGGACACTTGCGTGCACGGCCAACACAGGGACACTCGTGTACATGGCCAACACAGGGACACTTGTGTGCACACAACAGAGGGACATGCATGTGCACACAACACAGGGACACTCGTGTGCACGGCCAACACACGGACATGCCTATGCACGTCCAACACAGGGACACTCATGTGCACGGCCAGCACAGGGACACTTGTGTGCACACAACACAGGGACACTCATGTGCATGGCCAACACAGGAACACTCGTGTGCACACAACACAGGGACACTCGTGTGCACGGCCAGCACAGGGACACTCATGTGCAAGTCCAACACAGGGACACTCCTGTGCACGGCCAGCACAGGGACACTGGTGTGCACACAACACAGGGACATGCGTTTGCACGTCCAACACAGGGACACTCGTGTGCAAGCCCAGCACAGGGACACTCGTGTGCACAGCCAACACAGGGACATTTGTGTGCACACAACACAGGGACACTCGTGTGCATGGCCAACACAGGGACATGCATGTGCACGTCCAACACAGGGACACTTGTGTGCACGGCCAGCACAGGGACACTCGTGTGCACATCCAGCACAGGGACACTTGCGTGCACGGCCAACACAGGGATACTCATGTGCACGTCCAACACAGGGACACTCATGTGCACGGCCAACACAGGGACACTCGTGTGCACAGCCAACACAGGGACACTCGTGTGCACAGCCAACACAGGGACACTTGTGTGCACACAACACAGGGACATGCATGTGCACAGCCAACACAGGGACACTCGTGTGCACGGCCAACACAGGGACACTCGTGTGCATGGCCAACACAGGGGCACTCGTGTGCATGGCCAGCACAGGGGCACTCGTGTGCATGGCCAACACACCTTTTGTAAGAACAATAGCTCCATCCATGAGGCTTCCCCCAGGACCTCAGCACCTCCTAGGGCCCTGCCTCCTCACACTGTCACCTGGGGGGAGGCTTGCCACACACAAAACTGGGGGGACACAGACATTCAGACCACAGCAGAGCATAAGACAAGCTTCCCTCAGAACTGGGTTTCCTATGGGCTGTCTGCTCACTCCTGGCCCGCCAGCCACCAAATGCCAAGGACAATCCAAGAAGCTGATGTCACTCAGCTTTCCTCTGAGGGCCAGGCCCTTCTGCACTCCTGGCCTCGCTGAGACCCAGACAAAAATGGCATTTGTTGGAATCCAATTGTTGCAATACCATGAGAATCTCGCCAAAGGGAAAAAGTCCCGAACACGATGCTGTGCAAGTGGTCAGAACACAATGCTGCACCAGTGGCATCAGCAGGCAGCTCCTCTCCTACCAGATGACGGCTGCTCTGGCATCCAACAGCAAAAGGAGAAACGCCCCTGGGAAGACGGGCTCCACCCTGGGCACAGAGGGGTGACCCACCCAGGGTCACACTAGGCTCAGCAGTGCAGCTGGGCTTCCCAGCAGGTCTATCCACCTCCCCCATCTCCCCTGCCCCCTCCAAGAGCTCTGGCTCCCTCCAGCAGGTGCAGAAGGAGCTCAGCTTCCAGGAGGGGCAGCTGCGACAGCAGGGTCCCAGAGCTGCCGGCCGACTGCAGCCCCCGCCCAAATGATGTCCTTGCAGGAGGGAAAATGAGTCTCCAGCTCTAAAGTAGGGGACAGTCAAGGAGAAGGAACAAGGAGGGGGTGAGAGGCACCCGGCAGGCAGCCAAGGACTTGGGCCAGTGTCAGGGTTACTGGCCAGTGTGTGAGGGGAGATGACATGGGGTCCAGTCTCTCCTGGAAGGGTGTCGTGAGTGGAATTGCATCCCTAAAAAAAGATGCACCCCTGTCCTAACCACTGGTACTTGTGAAAGGGACCTTATTTGGAAGTAAGTTCTGGCCACATGTCATCAAGTTAACATGAGACCATTCTGGATTAGGGAGGGCCCTAAACCCAGTGACAGGTGTCCCCCTAAGAGACAGCAGAGGAGACACAGACACAGACACAGAGGAGAAGCCACATGGAGACAGAGGCAGAGACTGGAGTGATGTGGCCACAAGCCCAGGGACGCCTGGAGCCCCCAGGAGCTGGGAAAGGCAGGAAGGAGCATTTTCTCTGCAGAAATCTTACCTCCTCTTAACTCCTGTCCTGTCTTATAGCCCCAGAAGCAGGAGGTGAATGAGAAGATGCCACCAACCCTTTGAACATGGGAATCACATGTCGCTGCAGCCCTGGAAACCTCCCTGCCCCACCGGGAGCTCCATCTCACCCAGCTGCTCTGCCTCGGTGCTGCAGGTGCAACCTCTATTTCCACAGGGGCCAGTTTTCCCCAGTGCAGATGGCATAGGGGGACGTACAGATGGCGCCGCCCCCTGTTTGCAAAAGCACCTGCAGAAAGAGAGATCAAGGGCAGAATGGAGAGTGCCCCGAGCTCCCAGCCGGAAACGTCCCCCCTTAGGCAATGCACTTGGGCAATGCCTCCAAATATTAGCTTCTCTTGGAGGCAAAAAACACAAACAGCATAGAAAAACTGCCCTCAAGTAGCTGCAAATGCAAACACAGGTTTGCACTTCACACGCTAAGTTGTATACAATGCCAAGCTAAAGCCAGATTCATGGGTTTCTGAGGTACTCACAGCTTTTTAAGGTTTTAATAAACTTTGCATCACAGCCAAGAGCATGTGGCCAAGTGCTGGCAAATCACTGAAGCACGCTGAAATTGCGGGTGGGAGATGCTTACTCCTCTTCCTGTAAGATGACGCTTCCTTTTTGCAGAAGCGTTTATAGACAGGACTTCTTGTCACATGTGAGGATGGGTGAGCTGGAGGCGACACCTGTCGGGTCTGATTGCTGTGACTCTCTGTAGCATCACAGAGCCATGTGGAATGCAAATAGCACCCATGGAGAACGGGGCACAGCCTGGCTACTCCAGCTGTGCAGAGCCCGGGATGGGGAACCCAGTGATGCTGCCATGGGCCTCTGTCGGTTGGGGACAACAAAGGACTAGAGACACTTTTGTTCCTTGCCCAGGCCAGGGAACCCAACACCCACGTGGAGCAGAAAGTTTCCTAGGGCCCCTGAGAGGAAACGGGGCAGAGGGTGAGCAGAGCACAGATGCAGAAAAGTACAGGTGACTGCTGCCCTGGGAAGGACCATATGTCTGTCTCTAAAGACGGACATGTGGACGTTCACCGGCACCACAGCTGTTCTGGGGGTGCATGTGAGCACAGGAGTGATTAGTATGTGGCATGTGCGTGTAGTGCTGTGTGCAGTGTTAGGGGTGGGAGTCCCACTGCAGGTGCAGCCCTGCCCTAGGCACATGCCCTGCTCACCTACAGGGGAATGGCTGGAGCAGCTGGGGCTGGGAATGAGGCTCTCCACCACACAGACAAGCAGCAAGGGGCCTCTGTGCTCATCATAAGCCTCATTAACTAGGAGCATGTTTGACTCACTATGAATTCTAAGTTAAAAATAAATAATTTTAAAATAAATGTTTAAAAAGAAAAGTGCTTAAGACAATGTCCTGGGACATTTTAATTTTTTTTTTTTTTTTTATTGTTGGGGATTCATTGAGGGTACAATAAGCCAGTTACACTGATTGCAATTGTTAGGTAAAGTCCCTCTTGCAATCATGTCTTGCCCCCATAAAGTGTGACACACACTAAGGCCCCACCCTCCTCCCTCCATCCCTCTTTCTGCTTCCCCCCCCCATAACCTTAATTGTCATTAATTGTCCTCATATCAAGATTGAGTACATAGGATTCATGCTTCTCCATTTTTGTGATGCTTTACTAAGAATAATGTCTTCCACTTCCATCCAGGTTAATACGAAGGATGTAAAGTCTCCATTTTTTTTAATGGCTGAACATTTTAATTTTTTAATTTCGCTTTTTTAATGTATCAGAATGTACGTAGCATAATTTTTTTTCCTGGCCAGACAGTCGTATATTTAGGAGGTTGGTATATTTTGAAGGCATGTGGTGTGCCCCACTAGCAGTCTTAACATTGAACACAGGAAGTTGAAGTGGGTCCTGCAGTCAGTCCAATGAAGTGGGGAGACCACTACGTCAAACACCTCAGGGCTTGTGCATGAAGGGCTGATAGGAAGGGCTCTGCCTGGACAGTGGGCTATGGAACTGGGTCTTGAGGCGTGACTAGGAGTTTGCGAAGCTGGAAAAGAGCCTTCAGAAGTAGGTCTTCAGGAAGTGGTAGGTGTTCAATGGCAAAGTGCATCAGGGATAAATGAGTCTGGTCTGATGGAATTGATAGAACTCAGTGCTCTGAAGACCGCTCAACCTGATTGGGGCACAGAACCCATGGTGGGTAGAATTCCAAATGGACCCCAAGCTTTCCCTCCCCCAGTGCACAAGTCCTGTGTCATCCTTCTCCTCCGTTGCAGTCTGATGGGCCTAGTGACTATGTTGGAGCTTTCTGCCAGGGATGGAGTGGTTATCCCCAGGATGCTATGGCCTTGCACACTGATGGGAATGCTCCCACCTGATCGGGAGGTGAGTTGTCGCATGGTGAAAAAGCAGCATGGCAGAGAACTGTGGGGAGCCTCAAGGAGCCAAGAGAGGTCCCTGGCCGAAAGCCAGCAGGAACACTATGGCCTCAGTCCTACAACCACAAGGAACTGAATTCTTCTAACAGTCTGAATGACCTTGGGAAAGGGCCCTGAGCCGACAGGGAGAAAGGCAGCTGGTGACACCTTGATCTCAGACTTCCAAGAGCCTTAGCAGAGGCACCCTGCTGGGTGGAGCCCAGACATCAGACTTCCAGAAGGACGAAGTATGAACCACAGTTGCTGTGAATCACTAAGGTGGTGGTGATTTGTGATGGGGAGCTAGCTGATTAACACAGCACGAGGGAGAAGTGACTAGCCAGTGAGAGCAATGCACACAGGCTGCGGAGGTCCCTCAAGATGTCCCACATTTATCCTGGATATTAGGAGGATCTGTGGGAATCGTCGGGAATCCGTGGGAAGCCTTGCAATGTGGACATGAGAACGAGGGTTTTGTTTTGTGGAAATCTCTCTGATGACTGCAAGGAGAATGAATCCAGGAGCTGGTTGCAGAGCTCCAGGAAGGAAATGATGAGGGTCTCCAGTGGAGCAGAAAAACTGAGAGATTCTTAAATGAAGGGTCGCCAGTGACTCATGACCATGTGGGACCAGCAGGGGAAAAGCATTCACACTCACAGTATAATGTGTATGTTCAGTTTAAAGATCATAATAGTATTGTAATCTTTTTGGGCTGCTATAACAAAATACCATAGACTGGATGACTTTGAAACAACAGACATATATTGCTCACAGGTCTGGAGGATGAAGTTCAAGGTCCCAGTGTGGCAGATGCTGTGTCTGGTGGGGATTCTCCTCCTAGTTCAGAGATGCCACCTTCTCACTGTGCCCTCACATGCTGGAAGGGGTGAGGGGCTCTCTGGGGTCTTTTTATGAGGACACGGATCCCATCCATTACCTCGAGGATGCAGATTTGAATATGCAAATGATGAACAGACATAAACATCTAGACCCTTGCAACGAGGCTTCTAGATTCAGCTGTATCATAGTAACTTTCATCTCAGATAAGCCAAAAAAAATAGGGAAAAATGTTTTAATCTGTTTAGCGGGATTTAAAATATGACTAGAATTACAAGGTCTGAAAAAATGGGACAAAAGATCATAACGGACCATGTGTTGTTGTAAAAAGAATTAATTTATATCAGACTTGAAGAAGTCCATGATCATATTGTCGTATCCAGAGTCGACCCCTTAATATACAATAAGAACGTTGAACAATAAGCTAATTGGTGAAAAATGGTGTATAAAAATATAAGATAAAACCTAAAGAAGAAAAATAGATGGGTGGGAAAATAAAACAGTTGAGACAAAGAGTAAGAAAGTGGATTTAATGCTATCAAATAGATCACTGATAGCATTAAATGTGTAAGCACTAAGTCCTTCACACACAAAGGTGGCCCCATTAGATGTCTAAAATGAACTCTGCTCCCAAGAGACATGCCTTAGTGGAGGGTACAACGATATTGAAAATTAATAAAAGATATACTGTGCAAACACTGAGAACAGTCTAGATGGCTATGTTGATGTCAGACAAAGTAGACTTCAAGAGATGTTACTGGAGATAAAAAGTGACATTTCACAGTGTTGTAAAGGGCAATCCATAGAAAATACAATAATTCTAAACTTTTGTGCTCAGAATAACAAATGCCAAAATTCACAGGAACAAAAGGAAAAATAGATAAGTCCATAATAAGATAGGGAGACTTTAACACATCTCTCTTACTAACTGAAGGGAAAAGCTATCATAAATTCATTGAGGATGTAGAAGTTTTGGATGGGATGATGAACAAATTTGACCTAAAAAACATTATAAAATACTTCTCCCAAAAAACTGCAGAAAAGACATTTGTCTTGAGGGCACATGGCTCATTTACCAAAAGTGGTTCCAAGCAAATTTATCAAAAGATTGAAGCAAATTTATCAAAAGAACTTATACAGAATATATTCTCTGGACATAGTAAGATTATGCTTGAAATCATTTTTTTAAATGATGTGTATACAGTTCCCCCCAAATGTTTGGAAATTAAGGGACATACCTCTAACTAAGCTTCAGTCAAAAGAGAGAAAATCAAAGAAGGTGAACTGAACGGTCATGATAACACAACTGGGCAGAAATTACGGGTTACCATTCAGGTTGCATGTGGAGGTAATTTTGTAAATTTATATTTTAGAGAAGAAGAAAAACTGAAAATTGATCATCTAAGACTCAATAAGTTTAGAAAAATAGAACGATGAAAAACCCAACAGAAAGCAGAACAAAAGAAATAATAATAGAGCGTAAATTCATGCTCTAGAAAACAAGATAATAGAACCTACAAGCTCAAAATGTTAGTTCTATAAAAAGACTAATAAAGTTGATAAACCCTTGGTAAGACTCATCAAAAGAGAGGGAATGAGAGAGAGACAGAATTAACAATATCAGCAATTTTTTTAATGGAGAGAAGACATTACATAAATATTAAAGGTGACCTTATGCTGACAACTTTGAAAATGTAAATGAAATGGGAAAATTCATTCAGGATTCAGAGAGACATAACTTATCCAGGATGGACACAAGAGATGGAAAAATCCAATCAGTTCTATATTACAGAAATTGAATTCATATTCTTAAAACTCCCCACTGAGAAAAGTCTGGGCACATAGGAGACAGCGTCCCCAGTGCCCTCACTGAGGAGCTGGGCATAGCCAAAAGACAAGTCATCCAGAATCGTTAATGCATCAGAAAAAAAAAAACAAAAAACAGTTTTTCAGGATTCTCACTTACCCTGAATCTCGTCCTAATTCAACCCAGAAGCCAAATACAGAATAGATCGAAAACTGTCCCCTTTGGCAAAATTACTTGACAATAAAAACTAAAGATTTAGTTCAATGAATCCGTGTTGGGTGTATCCTGGGTGGGTGCCCAATTCTAAGTGGGCAAAAGATGTGAGCTTATGGAGAAAAGAAAAGTCACCTCCCATCTCACAAAGTCCATCTTCCAACATTCAGGAAGGGGCATGTGTCCCTTTCAACATTGAGGCTAGAAGAAGTTCAGTGGGAATTTTATGGTTCCTCTACATGCCTGTGGTGTGCTATGGCTGGCACATTGCAGAAGGCTCATTAAAAAGAGAGACGTGTACCCCAATGCTCGGATTTTGTTGTATCTCACCATGTATGCATATTTGGTGTATTGTGCCAGACATCATTGTACATCACCCAGATGCCCCTTCAAGGAGTCTTACTGTGTGGGGTGGGTCAGCATCAGCCTCCCCAACAGAGAGCTGCCTGGCCAAGGACTGAGCATGCTGGGGACGGATGTATTAGCAATCTTCAGCCCAACACAGGACAACTCTAACAGGCTCCGGGCAGGCTTTGCATCAGATTTCACCTTCTCCCTCCACTTCTCCCATTCCCCTTCCTTCATGAGTGGTGATGCCTGAATAATACACCAACCCAAACCCTCCAGCACCTGGTCCTGGGGGAGCCAGCCTGCAATGGCTCACACCACCCTCTCCAGCTCCAAGGACTGAGCATGGTGGGGACAGATGTATTATCAATCTTCAGCCCAACACAGGACAACTCTAACAGGCTCTAGGCAGGCTTTGCATCAGATTTCACCTTCTCCCTCCACTTCTCCCAGCCCCTTCCTTCATGGCGGTGGTGCCTGAATAATACACCAACCCAAACCCTCCAGCACCTGGTCCCGGAGGAGCCAGCCTGCAATGGGTCACACCACCCTCTCCAGCTCCAGCTCCTCTCTCCTTCCCAACATTTTCTCTTTGTCTCAGCCTCCTCACACATTTTTATTACCATTTTTGTCATTCTCTCTTTCAAATAGAGAGCAACCTAAAACTTTTTTTTAAATAATGGAGTGTACATTTTAATGGAAAGACAGAAGTTTCTCAGGATGCTGCTACCTCACCTCATAGATTCTTCTGTTTCATCTTCCTACAACAGGGCTAATTTGCTTGAAAATTCTGAAGCTTTGCACCTAGAGCTTTCTTATGAGACTTACCTGCAGCTCCTACTGGGGAAAGAAGTACTTACTTTTATTTTCCCTAAACTTCTCCTAAAAAGATGAGAGCGGTGGCACTCCTCTGGCCTGCACCCTGCCGTCACTTGAAGAGTCACTAGCCCATGTCCCCAAGTCTTTGTGGTTCCACAAAATGCCTTATCACATTCAAAGGTGGGTTTAAAACCCTCAGAAAATACAACCAGGTATCAGAGCCCAGAAAACTCCCTCATCGCTCACCCTAACCCTGACCCATCTTTCCTGGACAATTAGATCTCCATGTGGGATGGAGAAGGTTCTGAAGCCCCAACCCAGTCCAGCAAGGATGTTAAGTTTTTATTCAAATTGCAAACAAAAAGTCTTCTTCTCAGGCAGCAATAACCAGCCAGTGGTCCCTCCCAGGAAGCCTGATCACTCTAATTAATATCGATGGACGGAAAGACAATGAGGGAGAAAGACCCTTAGATGCTGGTTTCAGAGGTATGGTTAATTTACAGTGATAGATGACCACTGAGAAGATGAAGAAACATGCTCCATGGAGTCACAGACTCCAGCCTGTGCTGTGCAGATTGTCATATTTCATAATACTCGTGGTTTGGGAGCAGCTGTACTTTATTAAACACGATGGCATTGCTGTGAGAGTGAGAAGTGTCTCTAGACACGGCATGCAGCCTACAGCCAAGTGCAGGGCAGGCCCCCCACCTCTAGGATATCCAACATGTCCTGGGGCCCCTGTAACAGGTGATCATTAAGGGGGTGGCCTAAGCCTATACCTCTAGGACGTTCAACATGTCTGATGCCTTATATCACTACTGCTGCTGCTATTATCACTGTCCTAAGAATAGTTCTCAGCTGCTGCTGGGGCCAGGCTTGGCAGTGAATCCGGGTTCCATGTTCACCCTGCTGCTTCCCAAAGATGTGGGGCTATGCCAGGAACAACAGACTTCTGAGATGGAAGGTACCATGAGCAGAATTGCGTCTCCCCAAAACACAGGTCCACGTCTTTAGCCCCAGAACTTGTGAATGAGACCTTAGTTGAGTACAGAGTTTTTGTGGATGTAATCAGGTGAAGGACCTCAAAATGAGCTCATCCTGGATTAGGGAAGGCCCTAAATTCACTAACAGGTGTCTTCATAAGAGACAGCAGAGGAGACACAGACAGAGGAGAAACCTCATGGAGACGGAGGCAGAGACTGGAGTGATGTGGCCACAGCCCAGGGATGCCTGGAGCCCCCAGGAGCTGGCAGAGGCAGGAAGGAACCTCCCCTAGGGCCTGTGGAGGGAGCAGCCCTAAGACACCTGAAGCTCTGCCGTCTGGGCTCCAGGGCTGGGGGAGTGTGAATGTCTGTCGGTGTAGGCCACCCCCTTAAGGATCACCTGTTACAGGGGCCCCAGGACACTCACCAGGGGCCCCTGTCTGGGTGGCCTGTTTGCTTTGCAAACTGTGACCCCAGCACTTCTTCAACCTGAATAGAGGGGCTCTGCTTCTGTGGACTCCTCTGTGGGTGCAGACTCTCAGGGCCCCTGCATCAGACTACGCTGGGACAGCAGGGACTTTACAAAGTGACCCAAAGTCAAAAACAGCCCCACCCCCCATAGGCTCCCTGCTAGCCCCCCAGCAACACCCCTAGGTCTCAGTGTGATGCTGTATCAGGGGGTTGTTCTAGTCTGCAATTGAGAATGAGACATCCAGGAGTTTCCAAGGTCTATGTGAGTGCCGTGGACCTGGGTCTCGCTGCACCAGCCTCAGCAGCTCCTCTGTCCTGGTGTCAGCATGGATGGCACAGTGACAATCCTGAATTCATCTTTCATGACTGTGGCTCCCTCACCTCCCCAGGACTAAGCCAGGAGGCAAGAGGCCACCCCTGTGCCTGGATGGTAGAGGTGGGAACTGTTCCCCAGCCATGCAACCCTGAGGATAGTGCCTCTGCCCCAGCTTCACAGACCCCAGCACCTTGGCTGGCACCTCAGGCTTCTCTGGTGTTCTGAGCAAACCTGAGAGTCCAGGGTCTCGGGAGAAGGTGCCTGGGAGTGTCACGTGGAGGTCCGGCCACCTTCCCGGGTCCCAGCCTGGGCTCGCATGCCCTGGGAGCCTAAACCTGGCCTATGGCACTGATTCCAGAAATCACATACCCCCTTCCCTCCTCTGAGCAGAAATCACACACACCGCCTTCCCTCATCTGAGCAACTCTAATCTCACCTGAGCCCCCTCCGAGCTTAAAGAAACAAACACCAGAATGCCATGTCCTACAGGCCACATGCCTTGCACCTTGTCCCACACCATGGGGAAAAATTCAAGTCATTATCGCAAACATGTTCTGGCCCTTCTGAAGACAATTTCCAATGACGTCCAGAATGAAATCAGAACTGCTGGGGCTATCTGTGGAGCAGGGCCCAGCCCAATTTTGCTGTAAAGAGCCAGAAAGTAAATAGTTTTGTCTTTTGGGTCATCCTAGCTTAGGCTGCCATAACAAAATACCAGGGGCTGAGTAGCCTAAACAACAGACCTTTATTCTCACAGTCTTGGAGCGTGGCAGATGCTGTGAGTGGTGAGGACTCACCTCCTGGTTCATAGATGATGCCTTCTCACTGTGTCCTCCTATGGTGGTAGGGGTGAGGGAGCTCTCTGGGGTCCCTTTATAAGGACACTGATTCCATCCACAAGGCTCCAACTCAGGACCTCAGCACCTCCCAAGGGCCCCCCCAACCCATCACCTTGGGGGTGAGGGGTTCAGCATAGCAATGTGGAGGGGACACACACATTCAGTCTATCTCACTTATTATGGCAAGTGTGGTATGATCTGCTGAGGGGCACGGGCAGGGGAATCTGGGCTTCGGCACCCAGACCACGGGACACCTGTGCTCATGGCCTTCCTCTCGTTGTAGCTTTGCAAGGCTACGAGACATGTCTCCCCACCCAGGGATATGCTTGAGAGCGTTCTCTCATATCAAGCCTTGACCTGTCCAAAATATTACAAGGCTAAGAAACATCGCAGGTAAAGTATGGATTCTGGGCAGCACCTCGTAAGGACCCAGCAAACCACTGTGGTTTGTTGATGGTTGTATGAAACCACCAATTACTGCATTAAACTAGCACTGCAAACTATTTTAACTACGTGGGCTTAACATTCAAGTTGACAGCTTACGGGACGGTCGGAAGAAGAGAAGGCTCAGTGAGTAACAGGCATCTTTGTCAATATCGAATATTCAACTATTGTTAATAATTCCATCCTCAAGGCTAGAGTCTTGTGACCTCTGTTTTGATGCACTCTCAATGCTTGTGGGAAGGTTGTGGAAGGCCGTCTTGCATGGGGAGAATGTTATTATGGTGAATTGGGGACCAGGGGAATCAGAGTTCTCCTCCGTGACTCAGCGTCACCAACCCTGAAAGATAAGACCCACACACACACAAGGAAGAGGGAAAAATGCAATTTTCTCATCTGCTCCTCCACTTTACATTCCTTGTCTTATAACATCACCTGCCTCATCCTAAAATCTGTAGGAATTTGGAGTTTGGGCTGGCCCTTCCTAAGAGATGCAGCTCTGTCCTGGGGTGGAGAGAGGAAGGATAATTCCTTCAGATAAAATAGATGTGAATTAGAATCCTGAAGGCTGCGTGTCCAACACCTCTCATCTCATCTCAAACATCAACTCCACACCCCCTTCCAAAAACACACGCTTAAATCTCCTGTCACCCCACGAACCTTCTGAATCATCAACCACCCTACATGGAACCCCCCAAAACAGCCCTAAAAAGTTCCCCAGGAAATTGGCTGAGATGGAACTCTACCAAGTAAAATCAATGTGCATCAGGCAGCCTGTGACAGAAGAGATTATGAAGCAATCCTGGAGCAAATTGTGCCTTTAAAAACACCTGACAAGGCTGGAATGTGCCCGGCCCTCCTGGGAACCATCTTCAGGTGCCGCGGCCCAAAGGTAGTCCACACTCCAAAACTGAGGAAGGTTGTGAGCAGTAGACAGCCCAAGACCCACTCCCTGCAAACAGTCTCCTCTTCCTGGGACAGGAATTGAAAGAGCAGGTACAAAAATAAACATTTCCTAAAAGGTAAACGATCTCTTCTGAAGGGCAAAGCCCTGAACACCAGGAAGAGGCAAAGACAGGATGGACCTGGGCTGAGCGGATGCGAGAGCCGCTGACCTGGCACAAAAAGCAAAGCGGGTCTGGGACTTTTCCTGAGGGAAAAGAGGAGTCCATGGAAGGGCAGTCAACTTGCCCTCACATGCATATGCACACACGTGCATGGACACACACAGACATGTACAGATACCCACAGACACACACCTAGACAAATGCAGACACACAGACACGCAGACACCAGGACACTTACAGACACATGCACACACATTCGTGGACACACACACAGACACATTCACACAGACACATGCAGACACGTGTGCACAGACGTGCTCTGTGGAAGGGATCTACCCTGCCCTTTCAGCAAACACCTGACATGAAGTTTATGGAATAAAAAAAAATGTAAATGAGTTTCTAGAGGGGGGCTTCTGAGCAGAGCGCGGTGGGGCGCCATCTTTCCACCCCATCTCCATCTCTGCCCAGTGATTAGAACCTCTGCAGCAATGTGCCTGACAGGGCCCAGAGTGGCCGGCGGGGCTGAGGGGGTGGCGGCGAGGAGACAGGGAGACACTCGGGACGGGGGCCTCTCCGGGTTCACCTCGTGGCTCCCCCCCCCCCCAGCAGCCTCCGTGTGGGCCCATTGCTGGCATAATGTGTCATAATTTGGCCTCCGATTCTGACAGCCCTGCCTGACTCGGGCATTAAATCATTGCCCCGAGGGACTCTCACTCTGGCAATCCCTGCTGGTAGGGCTGTCATCTCCTCCCACACAGCACCTATCATTTCTGACATGATTGGATCAAAATTAGTCAGTACATTTAGATGTAAATTAGAGACATCCAAGAATAATAATGAGCACAAAAATACAGCCCCGTGTAATTGACACGGGAACAGCTTCCTTCCGTCCCAACCCTCATTCCGGGCCTTATTAATACCCTGATAACAAAAGTAACGTATCAAAAAAGTCAGAAAACTTTTTTGAGGGGCATATTTAACTAAGCCTTAAATCCCAAATAAGTCTGTAATGTTGCCTCAGCCTGAAGTCGAGCTACCAAACGGCTCTAACCAAGACAGAGAGAGACATAACTGGCCTCTCTCCTAGCGCCTCAGCCCCGCTGTCGTGCCTACCTTAATATACTTTAGGTCTCTCTTTACCATTCTTCTCAGACTCATTTCTAATGTGGAATTTTCCCCTGGCAAGCGGGGAGACACTGTCCCCATGGGCCTGCCCAACTGTGCCAACCCTGTGGCCTCCAGGAAAGGGTGTTGGGTGTCTCTTCCCCACCAACTGCCCAGACGCCTCCACGGAGCAGGTCGGGGACACCCGCTCAGCCTCAGCCCCCAGAAAGGCCACGCAGGCCACCATGTGCCTTCCAGAAAGAGCCCTTCAGTGGGCCATTGGCAGCCCCCACAAGGCGCATATTCCCGGCGTGGAATTGGGCAATGCCCACCGGTCCCTGCTCCACGCAACACCTGTCTCTACAGCTCTGGCCACAAAGCACACTGGGGTCAGAACCCCAAAGAAATACCTCATGCCCTAGTCAAGCTATAACAGGGCTTTGGGAAAAGGAATCTGGTTCATAACAATTGCATTATTTATGCTGCTTCATCAACAACCACATTATTTAAGCATTAAACTACCCTACTTTGTCTGTCAGTGGCTTAGCTTTTTTTTTTTTAACAGATCCAAAAAAAAAAGAAAGAAAGAAAACGAGAGAGAAGGAATGAAACAATTCCAAACACATGGCTTTCAATATTTCTTAATGAGAAGAACTCGATAAAATTGACAAGACAGTCCAGAGGGGAGTCAAGGAAATGATTTTTCTGCAAACCTCAGGATATGTGGTATGTAAAAACAGCTTGTCTGGAATCGAGGCAAATCCCAGCTCAATCTGACACACTGAGGTACCATAGGGCTCCCGCCTCCAACCACAGTTGTGCTTTACCACCAGCCAGCCAGGCTTAAATTAAATTAGGTAATTAGTGCTTATTTGGGCTGTCACTTGTGCTTAGGGCCGCACCCCGGTGCATGAAATTGTAATTGAACATCGCAGGCTGTTACGACCCAGCATTTGGGTGAGCTGGGGAGCATGGGGGTCGCTAGGGACAGCCGGGGTAAAGGGAAAATAAACCGCTATTGGGGACAGGCTGGGAGAGGTCTCCAAGCCAGGGGTCCCTGAGGCAAAGGAGAAAACTGTCCGTCCATGGCCAACAGAGCAGGAAGGGAAAATGTGTGTGTTCATGTTCACTCTGGTGGGGCCTTGGCATAAGCAAAAATAATCAGATGCTTTCAGTGGAGAGATTCAAAACTCCCCCTGAGCCAGGCAGAGGGTCTCCGGCACCCAAGTTTCGCAAGCAGAATGAAAGGTTCCTGCAATAAAGCAAATACCCAGGCGTGCATCTCCAGCCTCCTGGTCTGAACAACAGTTCTTTTCTTCCTTCTTGCGTTCCCTTCAGCCAGGGCGTCAGGCTGTCGCTGTCTGTGGTGGCGACTGGGTCGACTTACATTGAAAAGCACCTCCCGAGGTGCCCAGGATGGGCCCATAGGCACCGCAGAAATACCTCTGTGTAGATTTCCAAAGAACAAAGCCACAAATGCGAATGGATGTCACTCCTCTTGTCACAACCCACCAAAGCTGTATAATGGTATCAGCCATTATAAAATCACCCTGGCTTTTTTTTTCTGCCAGCTCTTGGGTGTCATACCAGCCCTATGCCCCCCGTACAAACTCTGGTCCCTTATCCTAAGATATTAGAAAGTACTATGCAAATTTTCTTTTGCAGATTTTGCTGTAAACCTCCCACACACAAAAAAAAAAAAAGAAGAAAGAAAAAGACCCAGCATGGCCACACCCACCCAGAGGTCTCCATGCAACAGAAAACCCCTGACAGAAAACCCTGACACACCCAAATCGACCTCATGCAGTCTTTGTTAGGTTAGAAGCACTGCAGTCCTCTCAATACAGGGCGAACATGGACAGACTGTCTGGAAACGGAAGGAGCCCAGCTCTGTGCTCTCAACAACCTTGTTTCTTCCTGAAATCCAACACAATTTTTTTCTTCCAAGCCATAGGGCCATGTCTTTAGCCAAAAGAAAACAAAAATCAAAGCCAGTGTATTTTCCCCACAAAGGGACACTATGTTCCCCATGGCCAGCTCTGAAATCATAGTGGGCTTAAGAGGACAGTGTGGGGAACGTGATGCTGGCCCTCCTGTTTGGACTCCAGACAACGCAGGTGTCCAGAAGTCTAACTTGATTCCCCAGCACAGTTGTCATCAGGCCTTATTCCTCCAGAATGCGTCCCCAACCTAACGCAGAGACGGGGCACCGACTACAAAATGTCCCTCGACACCAGGCTTCAGGGGCGGCCGCAGAGGCATGAGAGACTACCTCCCCACAGTCCCATGCAAGATCCAGGCCAAACCCGCACAGGGGGTCCTAGCAGGTGGATGAGAAAGGAAGGGCCCCAGAACATTTCTGGGAGATGGAGAGGAAGAACCGAATGACTCATGGCTTATTAGAAAAGTATGTTTTCTGAGGTTGGCTTTGTGGTTTGTGATCACAGTAGCTGTTGCCTCATAGTCAAGGTCACTACATCACAATACAGAATTGGAACCAACTGGGTCACGTCCACCCAGAGCCTTGGGATGGACCCTACTTGGAAAGAATCTATGCAGGTGTCACTGGTTAAGATGAGCTCCAGCTGCATTAGGGAGGGCCCTGAATCCATTGACAGGCGTCCTCCTAAGAGACAGCAGAGGAGACACAGACACAGAGGAGAAGCCACATGGAGATGGAGGCAGAGACTAGAGTGATGTGGCCAGAAGTCCAGGGACGCCTGGAGACCCCAGGAGCTGGGAGAGGCAGGAAAGAGCCTCCCCTGGGCTCCAGGGCTGGGTAGGTCAGTCTCTGTTGTTTTAAGCCCAGGAATCTGTGGTGCTTTGTTATGGCAGCCCCAGAAACCTAACAATGTGGCACATTAAAGTTAATCTTCAGTGCGGATGTTCACAGAAATATCTTCCTAATCTCCTTTCTCCAACATGCCCCTTTCTTTGTGTCATTCTAAAACACAGGGCACGCTATCTTTGGTCCCTGGGAGCATCTTTTAACTTTGCATCCTTGTTCCTCAAAGAACTTCTGTCCCCACCCACACCCATAGCTAAAGGTAGCAGGGGCGACACACCTGTGCTAAACAGCACCAGTAAGACACGTGTGACCACGGAGGTGAGCTGTAAGACACACATGACCACAGGGTGGGCTGTAGGACACATGTGACCATGGAGGTGGGCTATAGGTCACGCATGACCATGGAGGTGGGCTGTAGGACACGTGTGACCATGGAAGTGAGCTGTAAGAGATGTGTGACCACAGAGGTGTGCTGTAAGACACACATGACCACAGGGTGGGCTGTAAGACACACATAACCATGGAGGTGGGCTGAAAGACACACGTGACCATGGAGGTGAGCTGTAAGACACACTTGACCATGGAGGTGGGCTGTAAGACACGCATGACCACAGAGGTGGGCTGTAAGACATGTGTGACCATGGAGGTGAGCTGTAAGACACGTGTGACCATGGAGGTGGGCTATAAGATGTGTGTGACCATGGAGGTGGGCTGTAAGACATGTGTGACCACAGAGGTGGGCTGTAAGACATGTGTGACCATGGAGGTGGGCTGTAAGACATGTGGGACCACAGAGGTGTGCTGTAAGACACACATGACCACAGGGTGGGCTGTAAGACACACATAACCATGGAGGTGGGCTGAAAGACACACGTGACCATGGAGGTGAGCTGTAAGACACACTTGACCATGGAGGTGGGCTGTAAGACACGCATGACCACAGAGGTGGGCTGTAAGACATGTGTGACCATGGAGGTGAGCTGTAAGACACGTGTGACCATGGAGGTGGGCTATAAGATGTGTGTGACCATGGAGGTGGGCTGTAAGACATGTGTGACCACAGAGGTGGGCTGTAAGACATGTGTGACCATGGAGGTGGGCTGTAAGACATGTGGGACCACAGAGGTGGGCTGTAAGACACACATGACCACAGGGTGGGCTGTAAGACATGCATAACCATGGAGGTGGGCTGTAAGACATGTGTGACCACAGAGGTGGGCTGAAAGACACACGTGACCATGGAGGTGAGCTGTAAGACACGCTTGACCATGGAGGTGGGCTATAAGACACACATGACCACACAGGTGAGCTGTAAGACATGTGTGACCATGGAGGTGAGCTGTAAGACACGTGTGACCACGGAAGTGGGCTATAAGACATGTGTGACCACAGAGGTGGGCTGTAAGACACGTGTGACCACAGAGGTGAACTATAAGACACATGTGAGCATGGAGGTGGGCTGTAAGACACGTGGGACCATGGAGGTGGGGTGTAAGACATGTGTGACCACGGAGGTGGGCTGTAAGACACGTTTGACCATGGAGGTGGGCTGTAAGACACGTGTGACCACGGAGGTGAGCTGTAAGATGTGTGGCCACGGAGGTGGGCTGTAAGACACGTTTGACCATGGAGGTGGGCTGTAAGACACGTGTGACCACGGAGGTGAGCTGTAAGATGTGTGGCCACGGAGGTGGGCTGTAAGACATGTGTGACCACGGAGATGAGCTGTAAGACATGTGTGGCCACGGAGGTGGGCTGTTAGACATGTGTGACCAAGGAGGTGGGCTATAAGACACGTGTGACCACGGAGGTGAGCTGTAAGACATGTGTGACCACAGAGGTGGGCTGTAAGACATGTGTGACCACAGAGGTGGGCTGTAAGACATGTGTGACCATGGAGGTGGGCTATAAGACATGTGTGGCCACGGAGGTGGGTTATAAGACATGTGTGGCCACGGAGGTGGGCCGTAAGACATGTGTGACCATGGAGGTGGGCTATAAGACATGTGTGACCACAGAGGTGGGCTATAAGACATGTCTGACCATGGAGGTGGGCTATAAGACATGTGTGGCCATGGAGGTGGGCTGTAAGACACACGTGACCATGGAGGTGGGCTGTAAGACATGTGTGACCACGGAGGTGAGCTGTAAGACATGTGTGACCACGGAAGTGGGCTATAAGACATGTGTGACCATGGAGGTGGGCTATAAGACATGTGTGGCCATGGAGGTGGGCTGTAAGACATGTGTGACCATGTAAGTGGGCTATAAGACATGTGTGGTCATGGAGGTGGGCTGTAAGACACACGTGACCATGGAGGTGGGCTGTAAGACATGTGTGACCACGGAGGTGGGCTATAAGACATGTGTGACCATGGAGGTGGGCTATAAGACATGTGTGACTGTGGAGGTGGGCTGTAAGACATGTGTGACCACGGAGGTGAGCTGTAAGGCACATGTGACCACAGAGGTGGGCTATAAGACATGTGTGACCATGGAGGTGGGCTATAAGACATGTGTGGCCATGGAGGTGGGCTATAAGACACGTGTGGCCATGGAGGTGGGTTGTAAGACGCATGTGACCACGGAGGTGGGCTGTAAGACACACGTGACCACGGAGGTGAGCTGTAAGACACACTTGACCACGGAGGTGGGCTGTAAGACACGTATGACCATGGAGGTGAACTTCTGAGCACTCAGGAGAGCTGCAGTACATATGTCCTGGGTCCCCACCACAAATCCATCCTCTCAAACACTTCCATGCACTCACTCAGGGCTTCCCCTGTGTGGGGCGCCCACATCCAGCATATGCCAGGCTGTTGAGAGGTGGCCACCTGCTCCAACTGCTGACTGGCAACCTCAAGATTCTAGAGCCCCAGTTACAAAATCTATAAAATGACCTGGATTCACCTGGGCCACGGTTCTCAGCCTTAGCACTGCCAACATCTAGGGCTGGAGGGCTCTGTGGTGGGACATCCTGTGCACTGTGGGTGCTGAGCAGCGTCCCTGGGCCCCACTCACCGGAAGCCAGTATCATCTCCTTCCCAGTTATGATACCAGAAAAATTGTCCAGACATTGCCAAGTGTGCCTGGAGGCAGAACCATTCACATCTGAAAACTACTGGATGGAGAGATGGATGATTGATTGAGAGGTGATTGATATAGATAGATGATAAACAGATAATTGATTAACCGTTGCTTGGTAGGTGAATGATACATGATAGATGATGGGTGAATAGATAGTGGATGGACAGATGATGGATAGGTGATAGTGGATAAATGACAGATAATCGATAAATAGATGGTTGATAAATAAGGACAAATACATGAATCGATGGATGACAGAGGATAAAGGATAGACAGATTGGTAAATAGATGATCAATAGACAATAGATGATGGGTAGATGGACAAATATGGATATAGATAGATACATAGATGACAGATAGATGATAGATAGATAGATGGATAGATAGAATAGATAGATGGATAGCTAGCTAGATAGATAGATGATAGGTAGGTAGGTAGATGGCAGACAGATAGATAGACTGAGAATTTCCCGTGCACAGTGGGGTTGTCAACATTTGGGGACAGGGACTCTGTGTGGGGCATGCTGTGCCCTGTGGGGTGTGGAGCAGCATCCCTGGGTCCCACCCACCAGATGCTGGCAGCACCGCCTTCCCAATTTTGACACTGAAAAATGCCTCCAGAAATGGTAGAGTATCTCTCAGAGTCATCCCCAGCTGAGAAGTAAATCTACCAAAAACCTCAATGGCTTCTCATTTCCAGCATTCCAAGAACCTGAAAAACCTGTTTTGTGTCACCGGCAGCATCTGCCTCCCACTCTGCTGTGTACTTATAATACTCTAAATTTATATTTATACCCACAGAGTCCTCTACTGGCTGAACTCCTGGACTAGATTTTTCAACATAAAGTCTTTTTTTCCTGTGGGTCTTCACAGCAAAACTGAGCACATCCGAGCAAGAGGCACTGTCCAAGCGGCAGCAGTGCCAGCAAAAGGCCAGAAAGGAGGCTGTGGGGGGCTCCTGGGGGCTCAGCAGCAGCGGGAGGGAGGTGAACAGCACCAGGGGAGAAACCCAGGGCTGGTGCAAGGTCTGACAGACAGCAGCCCCAATAGCAAACATGAACAAAGAACATACATAGCTGGAGGTCAGCTGCCAAGAAGAACTTCCCTGTCACCAAACACTGGATAACCAAGGAAAGGGCAGGGACTCATGGAGAAAGAAGGTGATTTCTATGAGCTGGCATCACTGTGCACTAAGCAAAGACGGGCTTGGTCAGGAGGTTGGTGTGGACCTCGGGTCACACTCCCACCCCCAGGATCCTGAGAATCCACCATGCTGATACACTTGGACATGCAACAAATACAACAGTGTATATGTATATATTTGCTATATGAGGTTGGACAATTAAGTTCGAGAACTCGTTGTAGAAAATGTGCCACATGCCTCATTGCTGAATGTCACTACAGTCGCCTTTGAAGTCCTCCCCTTAGCCATCTGGTGACCATAGTGATGTTCAGCAATGAGGTTTGCAGAACTGTTTCTCAGATGAGTTTGCAAACTTCATTGTCAGACCTCATACAATGACAGCTCTGAAGGCCATTCCAGGTAGATAAATGGTGGATAGATAGATGATAAATAGATAGTGAGAGAGAGATAATAGGGTGGACTGGGCTCTGGTGTCGGTGCACAGCTTCCCAAGGGGAGAAACATGAAGGGGACCATAGTGATACTCAGTAATGAGGTAGGTAGTGCTTTTTCTAGGATGAGTTCATGAACTTAATTGTCAGACCTCATATAATATATATAAACAGGCATATATAATCCATGTGGTTTTGTTCACACAATGCAGAGAAAAGTAGCAATCCTATGGTCACTCAGTACGTCTGTCCAGCAGCCCCCCTGCCCCTCCCAGCACAAACCATTTGCCACCTTCTCCCCACCTGCTGTCACACGGTCCAGACAAATGAAGCTCATGTTGGGAAATGCCGGCTTCCCGTGGTGCCTAACGGGCAGTCCATGGGCTCGAGTCTTAACCCCAAACTGCAATCACACCCATTTCCATTAAATGAACTGTCCACCTTGCAGCCACAAACACTCCCTTCAATGAGGAATTGGACGGCAACATCACCCGTCCGGGTTAACAACACATGGACTCCATGTCCCTCGAGTCATCTGCTGGGCTGTGGTGATCTGGCTTTTGTAGGTACAGCTTGGGAAAGTGAACAGGTCTTTGATGGGAATGAGAGGGGCACCGTTCTTTAGGTTGCCTGAAATTGAGGAGGTTAATATCACAAGGGGCAGGATTTGGTGAAGAACCTCCCACAGTTCCTGGTGGACACACTTGCACCTGCCCTGGGGCCTGGCCTGCACAAGGGGACCCCACCTGCCAACTCCCGCCTGTGTCACTTTCCAGCATCAACAAGTGGAGTGGGGCCCAAAGGGCTGCCAAAACTTGGAAGGCTTTCCATGTGAGCCCAAGGCCACGGAAGTCTAGAGCAGTGATGTTCAGCCAGAGTGCACAGCAAACTGGTGTGCCGTGAGAGGCTCTTAAGTGTACCGACATGTAAAAGACTGAAATTGGACACCCACCTTTCACCACTTACAAAAATTGATTCAAGATGGATAAAAGATTTAAATCTACGGCAAAGAAACAATAAAAATCCTGAAAGAAAGTGTGGAAAAAACTCTAGAAGATGTCAGCCTGAGGGAAGATTTCATGAAGAATACTTCTGTGGCAATTGCAACAACAAAAATAAATAAAAAGGACTTAATTAAATTGAAAAGCTTCTGTACAGCTAAGGAGACAACAACCAAAGCAAATAGACAACCTTCAGAATATCTGACAAAGGCTTAATAACTAGCATCTATAGAGAACTCTAATTAATCAACAAAAAAAGACCTGGAAATCTCATCTAGCACTGGGCAAGAGAAAAGTTTTAAAGATCATTAATTAAATTATTTTTGAAAGAAGTTCCATGCACAGTAAGTATATCCTTGTTTTTACCCTTTTTTATTTTTTGATTAACATAATTTAAGTGTTCTGTGAAATTTTAACTACAGATTGAAGTGTGCCGTGAGATAAGAAAGGTTGAAAAACACTGGTCTGCACGCGTGAACACAGCAGAAGTAGGCGGGATTGGGGGCGTCCGGCCAAAGGCTCTCGGCTCGAAGGACGTCTTCCTCTTCCATTATCTCCAAATGATGCCCTCTGAAAGCATCTCGCAACACGTGGAATCAAGAAATTGCCTGGAGGACAACTCTCATTGAACACATTGCATTTTCACATTGACGGCGTTGATTTAGTTAGGAATCATTATGCAAATGTAAACACTGGAAGCAGGGCACTATAAAATGTGACAATTACCGGCTTCAAGGACAGAGCCATGAGCCACAACAATGCCACTGAGTGTTTGCTACAATCGACATCAGTCTATTTAAAATGTCTCCCATGAGTAGAGTTCACTATAATCATATTGATGTCTTATAGACACACGGTCTCTTACAGTGTTTTTCAAAGCATGTCTACAAATGCAATAAGCTGTCATTTACATGTCCAGTGTGTGAAGAAAGATGCTCCTCATACAGGGACAGCCCTATAGATTTGAAGATCATCCTCGTTGGGCAGAAGGATCAGGTGTCCATCTGAGCATCCTGGCACCGTGAACTGCTGCCATGAACTGGGGTGGGCAAATGTAGATGGGCTTGGTTTCAGAACCATCTACTCACCATAGCATTGTTCAATGTCTTTTGCCCCAAGATTGTTGTCCTGTTGGAATGAGAAACAGTCAATGAGCATGGGGGTCAATGCACAGCAGGTGTTCAGATTATACATGTTGGTACAGTGACCCCCCTTGTTCCAATCATGTCTTCTGTTACCTTCTGTTTTTCATCTTCCGACTTCTGACTACATCAATGTCATGAGAGGCATGCAGCCACAATTCCGTCACGAGAGGCACGCAGCCACAATTTTGACCTTGCCATATACCTTATTTGCTTCCTTAGGCCCCTAAAGATAATGATGGTGATACTGGCAGGTACAATTGAAGCTGAAGGAAACTTAATCTCACAAAAATGTTCAGAACAGCAAAGACCAAATGAGTATGTGGAGAGCTGCATGGTGTCCTAAACTTCTCCACGTCCTGATCCCCATGTGTGTTGCTAAATAATGGGTCCCCAGGGTATCATGTCTAGTCCCCAAAACCTATGCATGTGTTGCCAAGTAGGGCAAAAGGGATTTTGCAGATGTGCTGAGGGACCTGGTATTATCGTGGTGAACCCTAAATACAACCTCAATTGCTCTCAGGAGGCTAGCTAACGCTGACATGGAAAAGAGAAATAAAGCTGGTGGACGCCTCACACTGCCTGATTTCAAAACCTGGTACAAAGCTGCAGGAATCCAAACAGCATGGTACAGGCATGTGGAGACCAAGGGGATGGAAGAAAAAGTCCAGAAAGAAACCCTTACTGAGAGGGCCACATGACCTGTTCAGAAAGGGCCAAGACCATTCAATGTGGAAAGGCCAATCACTTCCACAAATGGTGCTGGTAAAACCGGAATCCACATGGCAAAGAAAAAGGTCAGACTCTTTCCTAATATTACACACAAAAATCAACACGAAACGGATCAAAGATCTAAGTGTAGGAATTAAAACTTTATAAAATTCTCAGAAGAAAACATGACAGTTGATTTGGCAGTAATTTTCTGGATACGACAGTATAGGCAACAAAAGAAAAAATAGACACATGAGACTGCATGGAACGTCTACAATTTTATTTATCCAAATACAACATCAGCAAGGTGAGAAGGTAACCCACTAAATGGGAGAAAATATTTGCAAATCATGCACCTGATAAGGGACTAATATTCAGAATATATAAAGAACTAAAACTCAACAATAACACAAAACTAGCAATCAATTTATACATGGAAAAAGAGTTGGTAGACATTTCTCCAAAGAAGATATACAAGTAGCCAAAAACACACAAAAAAAGATGCTTAGCAGCACTAATCATTAAAGAAACATCAGTGAAGGAGCGGCACCTGTGGCTCAAAGGGGTAGGGCACTGGTCCCATATGCTGGAGGTGGTGGGTTCAATCCCAGCCCTGGCCAAAAACCACAAAAAAAATAAAATAAAAAATAAGAAACATCAGTGAAAATAATAATGAGGGATCATTTACATCCATCAATATGGCAACTATTAAAAAAAAGAAATAAGTATTGCTGAGGATGTGGAGACTTTGGAGCTGCTATGAACAGCTGGCGGGAATGTAAGTGTTGCCACTGCTATGGAAAGCAGAAATTACACCAGAACTGCCCCGTGATCCAGCCATTCCTCTGTGGCCATACGCCAAGGAGAACCAAGAGCAGAGTCTTTAAGAGATATTTGCCCACCCCAGTTCATGGCAGCATTATTCTCAATAGCTAAAATGCAGAAGCAACTGCAGTGTCCACTGATGGTGAATGGATAAACAAAATGTGGACTGTCCCTGTAGTAGAATACTACTCAGGCTTCAAAAGGAAGAAAACTCTGACACCTGCTACAACGTGGGTAACCCCTGAGGAAATGATGTTCAGTGAAATAGGCCAGGCACGAAAGGACAGATTCTGGACGATCGCACCTCCCCAAGGTCCCCAGAGCAGTGAAATTCAGAGACACAGAAGGTAGGACGATGAGGTCCAGGGCTGGGGAGCGGGGACGGGGAGTTGTTGTTTCATGGGGACAGAGCTTCAATTTGAGAAGATGATGAAGCCCCGGAGATGGACGATGCTGATGGGTGCTGAACAATGGGAATGTGCTTAATGCCACAGGACTAAGTTCACACAAGGTCGGTGGGTGAAGTTTGCTGTCTCATCCTAGAAAAGTGCTACCTATCTCATAGCTGAATATCACTGTGGTCACCTTCAAAGCCCTCTGCTTGGCCATCTGCTGACCATACTGACAGTCAGCAATGAGACAGGTAGCACTTGTTATAGGATGAGTTTGCAAACTTCATTGTCAGACTTCATACAATGACGTCTCTGATTGCCGTTGCAGAAAAAGAATTCCAAAATTGCTCTGAAGTGGGTGAACTAGGCGCTAGCATCGGCACAACTGTTCTCCAGAGGAGCATCTCAAAAGTGACCATGGCAATATTCGAAATGAGGCAGGGAGCACATATTAGGAAAAGTTTGAGAACTTAATGGACTGGCCTCATAAAAATATGTAAGAGGGTGAACTGTGTATTAGATCTTGCACCGCAATAAAAATTGAGGGGAACGAATGAGGAAATCAAACACTGACACAAGGTGGGAGATAGGATGATAAAAGCAGAGATGTGGATGATGGCTTTGAGAAAGAGGAAGGATCTTTGAGCCAAGGAACACAGGTGGCCACTTGAGGCTGAAGACTGCAAGGACACAGGTCCCTAACCCTAAACCTAACCTTAACCCTAACCCTAAACCTAACCTTAACCCTAACCCTAAACCTAACCTTAACCCTAACCCTACCGCCAGGACACAGGTCCCTAAACTAAACCTAACTCTAACCCTAACCCAAAACTTAACCCTAACCCAAACCTTAACCATACAGCCTCCAGCCCTACCAGATTTTAGCCTCTTATGACCTATTTGTGGCTTCTGGCCTCCAGAACTGTAAGTAAATAATTGGGTGTTGTCCTATGCCCCTCGTTCACCTGGTGAGAACTTGTTACAACAGACACCAGAGCTTTCGCTTGGTGAGGTGCTCTCTTCCAACCACATCATGGGCAGTCAGTGCCTTAGGCTTTGTGCCCACTTGTGGATTAGGAAACCAGGGCCTGGTGAAGTCAGATGCCTTGCCCTGGGCCACCTGGCCAGAGTGGGAACCAAGGCAGTGCCAACCCCTCCTTCCACCAACCCCCTTCTCAGTTATTCTCTGAGCATAAAGACTACCCAAAACATACCACTCTGCCAAATACATCAAGACTTTTCCTTTCCAGGATGTAAAATATGCCTCTCTGTGATTTCAAGCATGCTTAGACAATAGCACACAACTAACTGTAAGAACGGGGACACAGCTGCCACATGGCAGGGCAGAGAAAAGAAACACCCACATCCAGGATGCTAGGGGCAAGGTCACCTATGACCTCAATCTCCATCATTAGTGAGCCGGGCTTGGCTCCACAGAAGTGGGAGGATGAGGCCATGTGAACCCTTTGATCATTTATATTTTTATGCCTTGGGTGACTCAATAAAACATACCTCTAAATTCTGATCATTTTTATTATGCCCTCTCTTGACTTTGAAGCTAAATTCTCTGAAATGACTAACTGCTTAAGTTTTTCTTGCAAACTTCTCTGTAGATGTGGGTTTTTCCTGGGAATCGTGAAACCAACTTAATGTTTGAGCAGTAAAATTCTGACATGGCTGTCCTGGTGCTTTTATTCATCTTTTCCTTCCTCTGAACACCAACCCACCCCATCTGAGCAGCCCCCTTTCTGGTCCCCTGCTCCTTTCCAAAGATCCCTGCTTCTTAGCAGCTTATGCCTAGCATGATTGTACATCCACAGGGCATAATATTTGACACAATTATTGCTTGTCTTAACTGATATATAAAAGCTAGTGACTGGGGATGGCACCTGTGGCTCAAAGGAGTAGGGCGACAGCCCCATATGCCGGAGGTGGTGGGTTCAAACCCAGCCCTGGCCAAAAACCGCAAAAAAAAAAACAAAGCTAGTGACTGGAATTTTGTGTTGACTTTGAGGGGAATGGTGGTGTCAAGATGGCATTGTGACCCCCCCAACCAGGTCATATGTTCAAGTCCTAGGCCCCAGTACCTCAGGGTGTGATCTTATTTGGAAATAGGCATTGCAGATATAATTATTAGGATAATGTCACACGGGATAGGCTGGGCCCTAAGCCAATACAACAGTGTCCTCACAAGGCTGAGAAGTGACCCAGATGGACACACATGGAGGGAGAATGTCTTGCGAAGATGGAAGCAGAGCTTGGGGTGATGTGTCGACATGCCAAAAACACCACAGATACCTGGAAAACCACCAAAAGGAGGGAGAGGAAGGAAATGGAGGGACGGAACCTAGAGGTGATACCAGAGAGATGTCAGCAACTCTCTGAGTATTGAATAGAGGCAAGACAGGGAGGAGGAATCCCTGGAGTGATGTCCAGAATCCTGGCTGGGAATCTGGAGGGATGGTGAGGAGATGATGTCATTGGTCAAGGGAACTCACGAGAAGGAAAGACGAATTGGAAAGCAGGATGGAGCCTTCCTGTAGTGAGACTTTGGAGCCCATCAGGGCTTTATTTCATTGTTGGTGCAGAATGAGGAAGTAACGAGGCTTTTAGTGTCCAGTAACAAGGGCCAGTTGGCCTGGAATGAATCATTCTGCAAGTATTATGGAAGTCAATTTCACCCCTGAAGTTAAAGAATGGAAAATAAATGCTTAACTGTATCCTTTTGCAAAGACACAACTGTTCCGCAAAGATCTCAAGCAGAGGTACATCTTCCTATGGGTTCTAAAGATAAGACTCTGAATTCCTTGAGGATTCAGACTGTGGTTCATTGATGCAGTGACTCAGTAGATGCTGGATGGATGGTGGGTGGATGGGTGGATGGATGAGTGGATGGGTGTGTGGGTGGATGGATGGGGAGTGGGTGTATGGATGAATGGGTGGGTGGTGGATGGGTGAATACACAGATGAGCAGGGATGAGGGTGGGTGTATAGGTGGGTAAGTAGATGGATGGATGGGTAGATGGATGAGTGGATGGGTGGATGGATAGGTGATGCATGGATGAGTGGATGAGTGAATGGATGAGTAAATGTGTGGATGAATGGAAGGCTGGATGGATAAATGGATCAGTAGGTGGGTGAATGGGTAGATGAGTGGGTATATGGATGGACAGATGAATGGATGAATGGATAGGTGGGTGGATGGATGAGTAGATGGATGGATCCATGAGTAGATGGATGGATGTATAAGTTGGTAGGTAGATGAATGGATGGGTAGGTGGATGAATGGAACCTTGGATGGATGAATAGATGGGTGGGTGGATTAATGGGTGAATGAATGGGTGGATGGATGGATGAATGGGTAGGTGGATAGATGGGTGAGTGGATGGGTGAATAAATGGGTATGTAGGTGGGTAGATGGATGAATTGATGGGTGAATGGATGGATGGATGGATGGGTGAATGAGTGGATGGATGGGTGGATGGGTGAATGCATGGGTGTATAGGTGGACAGGTGAATGAATGGATGCGTGAATGAGTGAACAGATGGGTAAATGGATGGGTAAGTGGATGAATGGATCGGTGGATTGATGGGTGGATGGGTCAGTGGGTAAATGGATGAGTGGATGGGTGGGTGGGTGGTTATAGTCCAGGAGACACAGGCTACGCCATGCACCCCAAGTGTGTGGGGGCTGCACCGTCTAGGTGTGTGTACAGTGTGCAGTCCAGGAGACACAGGGTTTACCAAACACACAGGTCCCTCTAGGTGTGCATACATATTCTCTATATCACAAATCTATAAATACAAAACCAATGTTTCTCAGAATACATCCCTGTTTGTAAGCAGCACATGGCCTATTAGAAATGTCCAGAATCTATAGAAACAGAAAGCAGATAAGGGGTTGCCCGTGGCTGGGGATGGGGCCATGGGAAATTATTCTATGGAATCCCCCCTTTTGAGGAATGAAAATGTTCTGGACCTAGGTACAGATGGTGGTTGCACAGCGTTGTGAGTGTAATTGATACCACTGAATCATTCTCTTTCAAAGGGTTGACTGCATATTTTATGAAATTCACCTCAATGAAAAAGAAAAAACAAACTTAAAAACCCACAGTCAGTTGTAACTCTGGACAATGGCCCAGGTGGTGGTACCAGGGAGCCTTTTCCACTTCCTTGGGTCACCCCCCGGGTCAGCCGACTACACACTTGCAGCCCATGGAACTGAGATTGCCAAAGGATTCTGTGGTCTAAAGCAGGAAGGGACCAGCCCTGATTATTTCAACAACAGAAGAAACAAAACACCCTTTGCAGTAAAAAGTGGTGTGTCACCTACTGCAGTGCTCAATGCCTTGAAAAATAAATAAATCCCATAGGTTGTCTTGCATCTGGTGGGATTTTAAAAAGGTGGGGGTGCACAGGACGAATCCGAAGATGATGACCTTGCTGAAGCATGAATATTCCACCGAGTTCTGCACCTCCTTGGATTGCAAATTAGTAGTATTTGGGTTGGGGGCAGGTGGGGGGAGGGGGGGACTCAGTTCATCCCAGCCCAAACTCCAACCCTATAGCATTTTCCTGAAACAGTTTTTAAAATTTTTGATTTGCCCCCATCATCCCACCCAGAACCCTTTTTTTCCCCTGAAAATGAGATTTTTACACTGGAAACCTGAAGTGCTTTGGAAAAGATGCAGTGAGCCCCACCCTGGGTCCCTGACTCCCTTTCCTCCCGGGATGAGCTGTTTTGTCTTCAGACACCCCTGTGGTCCATCAAGGCTGTCGTCCTGAGCATCTGTCCACCCTGGATCAGGGAGAGGGCTCCAGCTAAATACCGGGATCCCAGTCCCAGGCTCTCACATCCTCAGCATTTCTGCCCTTCCTCTGACCTCCTTCAACTCCTGACAAAATATCTCCTTTGGCCAGAACGTTCTCAGGCTTCATCTCAGGCTGCAAAGTTTGAAGCAAATTGGACAAGCCATTTTTGACTTACAAGGCTCTGAAAAATTAATATGTTTCTGACTTTTGTGAAAAGTGCCCAAACTTTTTTCTGCTCAAAACTCAAAAAAAGGGGGCCATCTTTGGAGAATTCTAACTTTCCATGCACCTGGTCAAAATGGAAGGGTATTATTTGGGGGTTTTGTTTTTTTCATGGAGGACTGGGGAATAGAGGGATATTATTTTGATGTACAAAGTTGTATGGTCTTCACATGCACAGTCAGAAGACATGCCGTGGAGGTCTGGAGGGCAGGATATGCTATAATTTGGGATTTTTTTAATAACAATATTAATTATAATTTAGCAGGTCCTGGAAGATAACTGCTGCTGTGGTCTGAATGTGTGTGTCCCACAAATTTCTATGCTAAAATCCTCATCCCCAAGGTGGTGATGTGAAGTGGTGGGGCCTCTGTGAGGTGATGAGGTCCTGAGGGCGGAGCCTCATGGATGGGATCAGCTTCCTTCTAAAGGGACCTCAGAGAGCCATCTACGAAAAGGTGCCATCTACGAACCAGGAGTGAGTCCCCATCAGACACAGCCTGTGCCACGCCAGGATCTTCAGCCTTCAGGACTGTGAGCAGTAAATGTTTACTATTTATAATCCACCTGTCTATGTAGTTTTGTTACCCAAATGGACTATGACAACTGTCACTAGATCTATGAGACTCTAGTTTATATTTAGCAAAGTGTAAATGTAGTCATAAGAGAGGAAGAGGCACTCTTTTTTCAATACATGTCTATAATGTGGCGACCACAGCCGCATTTCTTCCCTCTCACCAACACTCGGCCAGCAACTGGCTCTCCATTTGTCTGCCCTGCATCTCATTTTTGTCCACAATGAACCTATTTCATGGTTGTTACAAAAAATCCTCTTCCTTTCCCATGAGCTGGTCATGTCGTCTGTCCTTGAAATCCTCCCTGAGGTCCCTGAAATTCCCTCCCCCCAAATCAATTGCTCTTCTGCCTCCTTCCTGGTCCCTCTATTCCCCACTCCTCCATGAGAGCACACGGAGATCCCTGTGACGCAGTTTGGAGCCTTCTCACCTTGGGTCATTCCACCTTGCAGCCCTTAGTGGTGGACTTTCCTGCCTCCTTCTGTGTCCTATGGGAGTGTCTCCAGCAGCTGTTGAGATCTTTGGGTATAGGAAACCTCTCAATGTGTTTCAGCTCCCTTGCTGTTTGCTGTGACATAGTGGCCCATTATAATCATCCTTCCCAGATTAAAACTGTGGTGTTAATCCAAGGTGGGGCATTCAGAGGAGAGGATGATGGTGGTCACCATAATTAGAATCTCCCCAACCTCTTTCCCCAAGTCACAAGATCTACAAATAAACCACACACCACAGCTCAGGAGGTGTGACCTCTGGCACTCCTGGGAAGCAAAGAATATTATGAACCTAAAATTCACATGATGGACCTAATTTCAAAGTCTAAACTAAGGGTGCAGATGTTGTGGAAGAAAAGTCTGCAGTCATTTTAAGTTCTGATGAAGCAGAAAGAATGCAACTTTAGAAAGTGGGAAGATAATATCATGGACTATAAATAGGTAACAGGTGGAAATCAAAGGCTTACTAATGACCCCCCAAAGTGCCCACATTTTAGTCCCCATAACCTGTAAATGTGTCACCTCATGTGTCAAAAGAAACTCTGAACATGGGATAAAGTTGAGGGTCTTGAGATGGGGTGACCCAGGTGGCCCCAATGTCATCAGAAGGGTCCTTGTAAGAGGGAGGAGGAAGGCCAGAGAGGGGAGAGGATGCTAGTGGGCTCAAGGCTTTGATGACAGAGGAACAGCCAGGAGCTCAGAAAGGCAGCTGAAAGAGTCACTGACCAAATGGAATCTCCCCTGGCCTCCCAAGGGATGCGGCTCTGCAGCCCATTCTAGGCTTCTGATCTCCACAGCTGTAACTTGATAACTCTGCTATTTTAAGCCATGATGTTTGTGGTGACTTGTTACAACAGCCGCACAGATGCCACTTAAAACTGACAGACTGGAGATTAAATGATTAAGAACTAAATCTTCTGAGTGAGGTAGGAAAGAGAAGATGCTATGAAAAGTATAAATACAAAGGGAAATGACAGAACAAGAACACAATCCTCCCTAAATGTGGGGGAAATGCTGCAGTTACAAAGAAAACTCATCAAATAAGGAAAGGAATGGTAAATATAACATAACACAAACACTAGTTATAACATAAAATAATATGACAGAGTAGAGCCCCCAACCTCTTGGTCATCTCAATAAATGTGAATGCTCTTAATTTGCCTATTAAAAGGGAAAGATGTTCAGAATATCCAACTCTAGCGTATACATGAGAGATACCTAAAAACACAGAGATTTCAAAAGGCTAAAAGTAAAGGAAAAGCCAGAGAAATACCAGGCAAATGGAAATAATAAACCATATAGGTTAAGATTTTGATATGAGACAAAATAGACTTTTTGTCAAAAGTTGTTTAAATGAGGCTAACACAACTTTCTAACACTAAAAGCCATTGCTCACAGTCAAATAGGAGAATCATGGCTGTCTATGCACCAAAACACTCAATAACCACCTGTATGTTTTCAGAAACTGAATATGCCAGGAGAAGAAGACAGATTAATAATAGAAAATCTTAATACACCATTCTTGGAACAAGAATGACAAAGAGGAAATATTATTAATACAGAGTATTTTAAATTATAAGACTACTTTGCACATATCTATGTAAATAAGTTTGAAAATTTAAATGAAATAACTAGTTCCTTAAGAAAATATAATTTCCAAAATTAACCCCAGAAGAGATGAAATATTTAAAAGTACTGGTTTTCAGAGACATTTGCACCAGAATGTTTACTGCAGCCCATTCATAATTGCCAAGACATGGAAATAGCCCAAGTGCCCATCAACCCACAAATGGATTAACAAATTGTGGTGTATGTACACCATGGAATACTATGCAGCCATAAAAAAGATGGAGACTTCACATCTTTTATGTTTATCTGGATGGAGCTGGAACATATTCTTCTTAGTAAAGTATCTCAAGAATGGAAAAAAAAGTATCCAATGTACTCAATACTACTGTGAAATCAATATATAATCACCTATACATTCATATGAATGGCAAAACATAACTATAGTCCAGAAAGTAAAAGGGGAGAGGAGAGAGAGGGGAGGGAAGGGGGGATATGGAAGGAGGGAGGGTATTTTGGGGGAACCTCACCTAATGTGCATAATGCTTAATTTCAAAGCTATTAAGAAATGAGTATAATTGTGATGGATGTGTTACTTAGTTCAATGTAAGCATTTCACATTGTATATTGAAGCAGTATCCTGAACCCCATAAATGCATCAATGTACAAAGTTATGATTTAATAAAAAATAAAAATTAAAAATTAAAATTAAAAAAATAAAAGTACTGGTTTCTAAAAATGAAAAAGAGAAATCATCAAGCAAGTACCTCACCAAAAGCACCAGGATTAGCTGGTTTCCCAGAGAAATTCTATCAAACCTTCAATAAGCAAATGCGCCCCACACACCACAAAAAGGAAGAAAACTTCTCAAACTCTATGAAGCTAGTGTAGTTATTATACCTAAATTGGACAAAGATGACACAAAGAAAAGTGAATTATACCCTAAAATTGCTTGTGAATATTCATTTTCAAATTGTAAATAAAGTATTGGCACATAGACTCCAAAACCACACTAAAATAATAATTCACTATGACCAAGGGAGGTTTACACGAGGAATGCAAGGATGGTTCAATCACAGGAAAAGTATTAATATAATTCATGTGACAGTAGGTCTAAAGAGAGAAATTATATGAGTAACTCTATAGATGCTGTAATATCCCCTGACAAAATTCCTGCAACAACTCAAAAAACTAGCAATCAATGGCTATTTTTTTAATGTGGTAAAAATACATGCACCAAAGCACTAAAACCAATGTCCAACCTCATGGAGAAACCTGGAAGTGTTTCCACTGTGATAAGAAACCATTCAGGGACTCCCAAGGTCCCTCCTCCTGTCTAACCTTATACTTAAGATATTGTCTAGTATAATTACACGAAAGAAAATAATTACTTTTATCTTACTTTTACTTTAAACCTTCCCTTTGATCCCACAATCCCATTACTAGGTATCCACCCAGAAGAAAAAAAATTATTTTAGCACAAGGACATTTGCACCAGAATGTTTATTACAACTCAATTCACAATTGCCAACATGTGGAAGCAACCCAAGTGCCTACCAACTCAGGAATGGACTAATAAACTGTGGTATATGTATACCATGGAGTACTATTCAAAGCTGGAGTACTATTCAGCTTTTGCATTAATCTGGATGGAGGTTAAGAATCCACCAGTAAAGTATCACAAGAATGAAAAAGCAGGTATCTGATGTTAATATGAAACCAATAGAAAAACAACTATTGAGAGAAAAATACACTTAAATTCAAGAAGGTGGGAGGGGTAGAAGGGAAGAAGAGAGATTGGTGAGCTCCCACCTAGTGGGCACAATGTGGGGTACACAGCATGTCCGCTGGGCAAAGGGCTCAACTACAATTTGGACTTTACTGAATAAATGCATACAATGTAACCTGTTGTTCATACCCTCATATTAATGTGAAATTTTAAAAAAAGAAAAGAATTAAATTGTTAAGAATTGAAAATAAAAACAAAACTATATTTTCAAACATGAGAGAATACCTAGAAAATCCTATAGAATCGATGACAAAACTAACTCCAATAAGAATAGTATCCAGCAAAGTGATAGGATGTAAAATTAACATGCAATAATAAATATCCTTTATATATACAAATACCAGGCACTTAGAATACATAATGTCAGAGAAGAGTTCATTTACAAAGCAACAATAAAGATACTTAGGGATAAATTCAACAACAACAACAAAAGTTCAAAACCGATATGGAATGAAGCATTCCTTCAATAAACAAAAATACATTTAAACAGATAAAAAGATATTGTTTGTTCTTGCAGATAGCTCAGCATTCTCAAATGCTGGTCCTAAGCTACTTTGTAAATGTGATGTGATCCTAGTAAAACAACAAGCTTTCTTGTCTAACATTAGACAAGTTGATACCAAAGTACACAGCAAGAATAGCAGGAAAAAAACCTGAAAAATAAGATGGGTTAGGGAGACGTTGTCTTACCAGATAGTGACACACACTGCAAAGTGTGTCATTAAATAGTCATTAGTGATGTCTGAACGCAGGACAGTGGACGGGGTAGGGGTCCAGAAAATGATCTCAGGTACACTCCCAAATCACTGGGGAAGATGGACATTTCCAATAAACAGAGAAAGATACAAATTAGCCCCATTCCTATTACTGTCCACAAATAAACTGACCAGAGACCTACCTTTTTAAAAATGAAATTATACAAGCCACAGAGGAAAAAAAATTTTGAATTTCTCCATAATCTGAGTGTTGAAGAAGGCTTTCAAACTATAACTTAGAACAGACCAAACAAAGACTGACAACTTTTGAGGGGAATATATCAATTTGGTAAAAAAAAAAAAAAAAAGCAAATACACACCTTAGGAAAACAAACCCATAAAAATAGCCCTTTTATTATTAAATCACAGCTGTGTACATTAATGCAATCATGGGGCACCATACAAAATAGCCCTTATACATACAAAAAGATGGATAGATGTTTGTCATAAGAAATTAATTAGCAGGTTATTTTTGCCTCACAGGTGGCAGAAAAACTACAAGATATTGCAAAAGATTCACACGTCTACTATAAAAGCACAAAAACCTAACAACCTAGGGCCTTTCATACAGAAAATCTTGGAAATTAAAATTCCGTGCTAAGATCCAGGAAAACCAAAGGGAATTTGCCCTGCAGCGCTCACCCTCCACCTGCAGGAATAACCCTGTTGCCAGAGACATATGTGTGGTTTGGGGCCACCACACGGGTGCCCATAAACACAGGTCCAGCACCAGGGCTTCAGGCTATTTGGACTCCGTGGGTCTCTGGCTTCACAGGTCACTCTGTCAAATGTGGGGTGAACAGACAGGCCCATAGCTCCAGTCCTGAACAGGCGGCCCCATCCTGGGCAAAAGGCCCCAGTTCTGGACAAATGGCACTAGTCCTGGATAGAACGCCCCAGTCCTGGACAGACAGCCCCACTCGTGAACACATGGCCTGAGTCCTGGACAGAAGGCCCCCATCCTGGACAGATAGCCCCACTCATGGACAGACAGCCTAAGTCCTAGATAGCCCTAGTCGTAGACAGATGGCCCCAGTCCTAGACAAAAAGCCTCAGTCCTGGAAGGAAGGCCCCAGTCCTGGACAGACAGCCCCACTCATGGACAGATGGTCCCAGTTGTGAATCACCGCAGTCTCTGGCTGGGCAGTTCTGTAGCAGCTGGTCTGCAGTTTGAAGCAGACAGCTATCAGCGACTTTGGCCACTCTGAAGCCAGTAGGGGCCAGACCGCAGTTACACTTCTTGAGGTGAAAACTAGGGGACGGTTTCCTCCCTCTCCCAGCACAGTTGCAGACATGCACTGTGGGTGGGTGTGCAGATATGGGTGTGGATGTGGGTGTGCACAGGTGTGTAGGTGCGTGTTGGAGACGGGAACATGTGTGTGAATGTGAGTCTTCAGGTGTGAACTGTGCATTTGTGTTTACGTGTGTGTGCAGGTGAGTGTGGGGGTGTGTGTATATGTCCACATATGGGTGTGAGTTTGGGGTGTGTGTACATTCCTTTGGTCATCCCAAACAGGCTGGACCCTGCTCTCCACCAGGAGCCAGGAGATCTGGACCTCCTGGTTTCTCTCTAGGCCCAAATGCTCCCCTCAGCTCTGGAATATGTGTGGGATCCACAAAAAAAAAACGCCAACTGCACAGAGCCCGACTTGTGTGCAGAACTCTGCACTCCCAGGGCAGCAGCCGGAATCCGGATGGAGCCGTTCAGGGCGGAAGCAAACCCGCCCAGGCTGACCTCCCTGGGCACTGGGGTTTATAGGCTGACCTCCCTGGGCACTGGGGTTTAGGGCTACGGTTAGGGCATTCCACCTTTTCGTGCAGAATATTCAGCTCCAGGCACCCCCTGCCGCTTCCTTTCGCCTCTGCTCTGAGTAGTTGGTGACCTGGACCAGGTGCACCACGGCCCCAAGATCGCACCTGTGCCTCTGAGCGGTGATGGGACAGCTTCGTTCAAGCAAATGCGTGCACCACAGGGCCTGCAAAGTCTCCATGCCAGGGTAACAGTAACGGGACGCCACTCCTCATAACGGAACCCAGGCTAACTTTCATTTGCCAGCCCTGGGTCCCGAACCAAGGACGCGTGGGCAACGCCTCCCCTCCTGCCTCTTGTCCCCTCCTCCTCCCCTTCCTCCTCCCCTCCTCCTCCTGCCTGCTCCCCTCCCCTCGCACCCCACCCCAGCCCCCCTTCTTAGGGCCGCATCTCCACAATCGGGAACAAATATGATTTCTGATTGAACATCACTTTATTTGCCAGTTCTGTGGTCTTTTCTCATCTTGTTCCACACTGCTCAGGCTTTGTGGTTAAATTATGTATTAAGGTCAATGTCAAAACACAGCAGCTCTGTAACCTGCAGGGAGCTGGCTTTTATTGGTGATTACGGTGAAGCATGGGCCTCCTGTCAGCCGGCCGGGCGCGCGCAGCGTGGGGGCCGCCGCACCGCGGGGCTCTACAAAGCCTGCACGCCTCTCCCAGGACGCGCCGTGATGGATTTACACGGATAACCCGCCTCTCTTGAAAGCCCTCCGCCTCGCCTTCCATCTGAAAGCTGTCAGCCGCACCTATAGAGTCGTGTCATAAATCAAACGCAAAGGGTGTACTCGGGGGACACCCCGCATGTCATGTACCCGCTTGTAGTCTGAGATCTTCTAAAGGGAAGCGGTGTCAGAAGAAAGGAGACTGGGAGGAGGAAGGCGAGGGTTTTTTTTTCTCTCTCTCTCTGTCTTTTTTTTTTCTTTTTCAAAAAAAAAAAAAAGACAAATGCTTGAAAAGATGGGTTGTAAACTTTTTTTCTCAAACTTCCTTCCTTGTGAAACCTGAGTTCTGCCCCTTTGTAAATTAAACAGGGCGCGTTGCTGAATTAAAGCTCTGACAGGGGCTGGCTGGACCAGGGGGCCTGTAGATCCCCTGAGTACCCCCAGGACTGCTCGCTGTATTGACTTTGCTTCCCTGTGTTCCCATAAGTTGCCAGCTTTGCCTGTGAACTTTACAAGTAAGTCTTGTTTTTCCATTGACAAATAACATCGGGCATACTTATCACACACAGTGTGATGTTTTGAAGCCTGTATCCATGGTGGAATGACTGAGCACCCTAATTGGTGAGTGCACAGCCTCACATACTTACTTGTTTGTGGTGATAACACCTAAAATCTTCTCTCTCAACAATTCTAAGCATGTGGCATGTTGCTTTTAAGAGCAGTTGATGAGTTCTGTAGTGGATGGAGGGATAACACTTTGTGTCCTCTGAGAAACATCTCCCCAGCCCCAACCCCTAGTGACCTATCCTAGACACTGCTTCTGCGAATCTGACTTTCTTAGCTCCCACATGTAGGTGGGACCATGCTTTGTTGGTCTCTCCGTCTAGCTTTGTCTTTGTGCACCCACCCCTAGACGGACACTTGGGTATGTCCCAACCACGTCTCACTCCTGTTTGGCAGGAGAAGCCGTCTTGCAGGGGGAAAGCCCACCTAGATGCCCAGCATGGTGAGGGCGAGCATGGTACACTGAGGGTGGGCATGTGTACACTGAGGGCGGGCATGTGTACACACAGAGGGCATGTGTACACTGAGGGTAGGTATGTGTACACTGAGGGTGGGCATGTATACACACAGGGGGCATGTGTACGCTGAGGGCAGGCATGTGTACACTGAGGGTGGGCATGTGTATACTGAGGGCAGGCATGTGTACATACAGGGGGCATGTGTACATGCGGGTGGCATGTGTACACTGAGGGTGGGCATGTGTACACTGAGGGCGGGCATGTGTACACTGAGGGTGGGCATGTGTACACTGAGGGCAGGCATGTGTACACTGAGGGTGGGCATGTGTATACTGAGGGCAGGCATGTGTACATACAGGGGGCATGTGTACATGCGGGTGGCATGTGTACACTGAGGGTGGGCATGTGTACACTGAGGGCGGGCATGTGTACACTGAGGGTGGGCATGTGTACACTGAGGGCAGGCATGTATACACTGAGAGTGGGCATGCGTACACTGAGGGTGGACATGTATACACGTAGGGGGCATGTGTACACTGAGGGCAGGCATGTGTTCACACAGGGGGCATGTGTACACTGAGGGTGGGCATGTGTACACTGAGGGCAGGCATGTATACACTGAGAGTGGGCATGCGTACACTGAGGGTGGACATGTATACACGTAGGGGGCATGTGTACACTGAGGGCAGGCATGTGTTCACACAGGGGGCATGTGTACATGTGGGGGCATGTGTACACTGAGGGTGGGCATGTGTACACTGAGGGCGGGCATGTGTACACTGAGGGTGGGCATGTGTACACTGAGGGCGGGCATGTGTTCACACAGGGGGCATGTGTACACTGAGGGTAGGCATGTGTACACTGAGGGTTGGCATGTATACACGCAGGGGACATGTGCACACTGAGGGCGGGCATGTGTACACTGAGGGTGGGCATGTGTACACTGAGGGCGGGCATGTGTTCACACAGGGGGCATGTGTACACTGAGGGTAGGCATGTGTACACTGAGGGTGGGCATGTGTACACTGAGGGTGGGCATGTATATGCAGGGGGCATGTGTACACTGAGGGTGGGCATGTGTACACTGAGAGTGGGCATGTGTACACTGAGGTAAGGAATGTATATACTGAGAGTGGGCATGTGTATCCTGAGGGTGGGCATGTATACCCGCAGGGGGCATATGTACACTGAGGGCAGGCATGTGTACATGCAGGGGGCATAGCCGCCACCACCCTCCTCCTTCATCCACATCTCACTCCTTCACCCTGCTTTAAAAGCATTCATCTGTGCCAAGAGGGGAAAAGAAGTCAGCACTCCCTTCTCCAAGCCTGAATGCCTACCACACAAGGCCTTGGGAAACTGGGATGAAGCCTTGGGAAATTGGGAACTTTCAGAGCACAATGTAGTCTGCCTCCTCCTCAGAGAGGATGTGGGTCTTCTTGGTCCTGCAGACAGAAAGGTTTGGGCTGGCTCAGCACCTGTGGCTCAAGCGGCTCAGGCGCCAACCACATACACCTGACCTGGCAGGTTCACATCCAGCCCGGGCCCACCAAACAATAATAACAGCTGCAACCAAAAAATAGCTGGGCATTGTGGCGGGCACCTGTAGTCCCAGCTACTTGGGAGGCCGAGGCAGGAGAATCGCTTGAGCCCAGAAATTGGAAGCTTCTGTGAGCCATGGCACTCTACCCAGGGTGACAGCTTAAGGCTCTGTCTCAAAAAAAAAAAAAACAAAAAAAACCCAGAAAGGTCCAGGCCGTCAGAGCTTCGGCTCAGCTGGGGGAGCCTGACAGCCCCTGCCCTGAATGAAGGGTAGCTGCCAGGAAAGGGGTGCCTGTGGGCTGTGCTCAGCTCCTTCCCCACCCCATCCCCAGAAGGTCTGGGAAGCTGGATGAAATTGTAACTGTCACAAGAAGCATGATTTGGAAAAACAGATTCCTCTTGACAGTGCCACAGACCAGACCACTGCCTCTACCATCTGCAAATGTGGGGGGATCCCTCAGCACCCACCCCCAATTCAGCACTGCCATCTCTAGCCACTGGCGAATGGATGTGAGACCAATGAGTAGTAATATGGTCTGAATGTGTGTCCCCCCAAAATTCCTACGTTGAAACACCCCAAGGTGATGGTGTACATAGATGGGGCGTTTGGGAGGTGATCAGGTTCTGAGGGTGGAGCCTTGTACATGGGATCGGTGTCTTTATAAAGAGACCCCAGAGAGCCCCCTAGCCCCTTCCACCATGTGAGGACACAGGGAGAGGGCACCAGCTATGAACCAGGAGGGGCGTCCACACCAGACACAGCATCTGCCACGCCGGGATCTTCATCTCCAGCCTCCAGAACTGTGAGCAAGAAATGTCTGTGGTTTATGAGCTGCCCAGTGTGTGGTGTTTTGTTATAGCAGCAAAAATAGACTGAGACCTGTACCAAATGCACCATATTACATTTATTCTGTAATATGTACAATAAACATTTGTATATATTATGATGCAACACATGTGCTATCATGGTATGAATGTGTGCTATATTTAAATATACACATGCAAACAATGAAAAAACACATTTGGTAGAAGTCAGAACACTGGTGACATCTGCTGGGGGGCAGATATTGACAGAGACAGAGGTAAGAGACCCTCTGTGCTGGGATGAATATTTCCCAGCTACTGGGAATGTCCCATTTCTCATCCTGGCCGGTGGTTACCAGGGATGTCCTCTGCACACAACATGGATGGGGGCCCTGTGGTTGCTTTGCCCGACCTAATGTGTGTCATTCATCAGTAGGAATCAGTAACCTTATGAATCAATTTGCAGCATCATCGCAGTCAACGTCCTCTTTCTTTTCTAATCTATTTTATGTTAAATCATTTCCCCCCATCTGTCCTCACCCCCCAATATTGATTCCATGACCCAATAGATTGAAAACTCTTGTCTTCAAGCTTCTCTGGAGTGTGGTTCTGTGTGAAAACACCAGTGCTGCCCTGTCAGAAGGGCAGATGAAGGATTAAGTGGAAGGTGGGTCCAGACAGAGCCACCTAGGAGGCCAGCAGCAGAGACCTAGGGCAGGACCCCAGAAGGACCCCTCACGGCTCTGTCCCGCCTTCCACAGGGCCCCTGAGCCCCTTACCCTCAATAACAGGAGAGGGGAGGGTGACGCGGGCTTCTCAGGTCCCTCATCACGTCCTGTCCCCTGATTGGCATCCAGCAATCATCACCAACACTCAATAAAACTTGGTTCCCCACTCCCTGCCTTCCCCATCCCCAAAGTAGGCTCTGATTAGACGTGGTCCTTGCTAGGTTAAAACCAATACTCCAGAAATGAATACAATAAAAAGAGTAGTCATTTAAAAACTCGCCTTTTACAGATACATACTGAGCCATATCAAGACAAACTGATTTTATACATTGTTTTTGTTTAAATGCCCCAGATAGAAGAGAGAGAGACAGACAGAGACAAGGGGGAGAGAAAGAGAGAGAGAAGAGAGAAGAAAAGGGAAGAGTGAGTGATGTGACTGGGGGTGGGAGAAGAAATGAACAAACACGTGACTTATTGATAATGGTGAAGACCGCAGGCGGCTGCACTGCACCTCAGAGGCTCTGTCTTTCTGTGTGTTTCCCAAAATGCGTGTTACTTTGTTACGGAACGATGCTGCATGTAGCAAGGCCCCACAGACCACACAGCTTAAACCACAGACCTTCATTCTCTCACATCCTGGAAGTTGAACGTCCCAGATCAGGGTGTCACAGGCTGGTCCCTCCCGAGGCCTCTCTCCTTGGTGTGTAGGCGCCGTCTTCTCCCGGTGTCCTCGCGGGTCGTCCCTCAGTGCGCATCTGTGCTCATGTCCTCTTCTCATCAGGACACCAGTCCTGCTGGACCAGGGCCCCCACCCCAGCGATCTCGTTGTACCTGAATCACCTTGTAGAGCCCCTGCCTCCAATGATGTCATGAAAAGGGCCGTTCCCTCCTCTCTCCTTCTCCCCAAAACCCATGAGCCCAGTGAGAAGAGCACCACGCGTCCTAGTTGGAGCAGTCTGCAAAGTGCCCGACCAGTCCTCCTCAACACTGCCAAGGTCATGGACAACCAGAAAATCTGAGAAACCACCACAGCCAGGAGGCCTCCAGACACACAGAGACTAGGTATTCCATGGGAGTCAGGGTGAGACCTTGGGACAGCCAGAGGTCACACCTGGGGAAACCGAGGAAATGGGAGTGCAGCCCAGAGCTTAGCTGAGGATGACACATCAGTATCGCTGCCCTAGTTAGAAATACAGGAAGCTGGGATCTGGGGATAGAAAACTTTGTGTCATTTTACATTTCTGCAAATCCAAAACTATCTTAACACAAAAGGCTTAGTTAAACATTATTTTAAAGAACTTATTTTCAAATACAGGCACATTCAATTCAGCCCATGGCTATATCCACAATTTTTTAAAAAATGAACAGCCCTGGAAGGATAAGTTCTGACAGGTAGAGTGAGGGGCACTGGGGACAGGGAGGGTGGAGACACCTGTGGGGTCAATGTCACCCCTTCCCACCCTTGCTGGTCTCTGCCAGGACCCAGGAGATGGTGTCTCAGCACGCCTTGCAGAGGAGGCCCCCGGACCCAGGTGGGTCAGGACAAGCCCCGCTGTCCAATTTACATTCCATGTGGGACAGAATGACAGGGAGCCCCAGGGCAGGAGCTCACTACTCACTTGGGGGCTGGTTACCATCCACTTTCTTTCCCAAAACTCCATGTGCAGACTGCAGATGCTGACCTGGGGTCAGCTACATGTAGTCCATCCTCATTATTCCCGGATATGGTATGAGATAAACTAAACGTGGGCCCCTATGGAGTTCCTGTGCTGAAGCCTGACTCCCAACAGGAAAGCATTAGGAGGTTCGGTCCTTGGGGGGTGAGCATGTTTAGATGAGGTCATGAAGAGTGACCTCACGTGGTCATCCCTCTGTGCCCCATGACAGATTGGTGCCCTTGTAAGAAGGGACAGCAGAGCTCTCACTCCCTCTCTACCGCATGATACAGGACAAGGCACCGTCTGTGGACCAGGGAGTGAGTCCTCACCAGACTGTGGACCAGGGAGTGAGTCCTCACCAGACACAGCACCTGCCACACTGGGATCTTCAGCCTCCAGAGCCGTGAGCAATCAATGCCCACTTTTTTGCCACCCAGTCCCTGGGACTTTGCTGTGGCAGCCGAGAACACTGAGATGCCACCCATTACCCAGAGGAAGGGACAAAAGCTCTGCACCCACCCAGCTGACACCTTGGCAGGAAGCAGCAGACACCCAAGAACTAAAAATCCTGAGAAAAGCAATGAGCCCCACCTTGGAGAAAGGCTCACGTTTTCGTGGTAGGAGTCTTCTTAAAGGGGAATATGTTTGGGGAACTTTCTCACGTTTTGCACTGGAAAAGTGACAATGATTTCTACTAAGGACAGACGTCCTCGTGGCCAGGGAGAAATCATTTCCTTCACAGGGCAGTTCTGCTGTTTCTCAAGAGACCTGGGGACATAGGGAGGCCTGAGCCCTCCTGTTGAGTAGAAGAAACCTGGTCTGTTTTCCTCTGTCCTTCCCTCCTTCCTCTCTCCTCCCTTCCCGCCTTCCTCCTTTACTTCCTTCCTTTCCCCCTCCCTCCCTGCTTTCCTCCCCTTCCCTCCCGCCCTTGCTCCCTTCCTTTCCTCCCTTCTTCCTTTTTTCTTCCTCTCCTTCCTTCCCTCCTCCCTCCTTCACCACCAGGGCCCCCGGAACCTCCAGTGCTCACTTGCACAGGCCCCAGTGTGCCATTCTTCTCCTGCAACCTTATAGAACTGACCGGTTCTCCCTACAATCTGATCAATGAATACACCCATTTAAAGAAAAGGGTTCCCTTAACCCCCGTGGGCTGGCAAAGAATTTGGCTACTATGTTACTGAGATAAGCACAAAGGTACAGGTGAGTGTGCATGCTCTGCGCTGGGCACAGTGGCTGTGTGAACATTGTCTTCTTACCTCAGTGTTCCTGGTACTCTGATGTCCTGGGGCCTGATTGACTGACCACAGGTGGACGCCCCTCCCAGAGTAAGCTAATCCCTGGAGACACCTGTGATGTGCAGGCCTCAGCCCTGCCCTGCCCCATCTGGTCCATCTGTTGGGCTCTGGTCCTCTGCCTGCCACCTGCCTGATGCTTCGGGGCCAGGTACCCAACTACCTCTGCCTTAGAGCCCACTGGGCTCACTCACATGAGCCAGCTCTGCGTAGACCACCAGCCCTGCCCTGCCCATCCTTCCCTCAGAACCTCCCTCCTCTGCTCCCCATATCTATCTGCCCCCTCGCCAGCCCCTGGAACCTTGTGTTTCAATGACCCACAAGCCTGTGATAAAAACCTATTCCTCAGGATGGATGGTCTGTGTCTATGAGTCTCACCATGCCCAGTTAAAACCAACCCAGCCACCATTAATACAGCAGGATGGGCCACCGCAGCTCAAAGACATGGGAAGTGTGGGTTCAGGACATGCCGGCAGACCTCAACCAATCTCAGCACCTCACACACAGCAAATGCCAGCACTGTGTGGTGTGGACAGACACACAGGCCCCTGCATGGTATAAACAGACACATAGGCCCCTACATAGAGTGGGAAGGCACACAGGCCCCCTGCATGGTGTGGGCAGGCACATGGCCTCCTGCATGGTATAGACAGACACATAGGCCCCTACATAGAGTGGGAAGGCACACAGGCCCCCTGCGTGGTGTGGGCAGGCACATGGCCTCCTGCATGGTATAGACAGACACATGGGTCCCCTGCTGGAGTGGATAGACACACAGGTCCCCTGCACAGAGTGGATAGACACAGACCCCCTGCATGGCCTGGACAAACACAGACCCCCTGCATGGCTTAGCAAACACAGACCCCCTGCATGGCCTGGACAGACACACAGGCCCCCTGTATGGGGTGGACAGACACATGGGCCCCCTGCATGGCCTGGACAGGCACAGGGATCCTTTGCATGGCCTGGACAAGCTCCCTGCGTGGCCTGGATAGACACATGGGCCCCCTGCATGGTATGAATAGACACATGGGCCCCCTGCATGGCCTGGACAGACACACGGGCCCCCTGCATGGCCTGGACAGGCACAGGGGTCCTTTGCATGGCCTGGACAAGCTCCCTGCATGGGGTGGACAGGCACACAGGCTCCCTGCACAGTCTGGACAGGCTCCCTGCATGGGGTGGACAGGCACACGGGCCTCCTGCTATTCCATCTGGGTGCCCAGCACAGTGGGTGCCTCTGGACAGCCTGGGCACATCAGCCTGCACATCAGAGGAGCCAGGCGCCTGTGAAACCAGCCGGCCAGGCACCGGGAATGGTTCCTGACGTCCAGGCCTAATTAATGCTGCACGCTGACCTCGGCGTCTCGTCTTATCAAACAGGCTGATGCAGCAGGAGCGGAGACCAGGCAGGCCGGATGCTGACGAATACTAATGAGAGGTAATTACCAGCACTGCTGGAAGTCTCTGCTAATGGGCCCTGTGCCAGGGGCTGCCAGCCCCCCTGCCGCACAGATGTGTCCCAGTGACACCCAGGCAAGCCGGGCCCCCACCCTGACGACTGTCCACCAGTCCAGGTGGCCACCCCGGGGACATCAGGTCCCCAGCTTCTGAACACACAGGTGTCCACGTCCAAGGGTCCATGTGCAAGCCCACCACACCATCCCCAAGATGGCCTCACCACCCTCCGTCTGCACATCACCACGGATGGGCAAGTCAATAGCACCTGTCTCTGCCAGCACCCACGTTGGCCACAGACACGGCCCAGAGGAGCAGGGGAGCTGCTGCCTGGGTCAAGGCGGGGGCCGAATTGCCCTTGGCTGGGGCAGTCCTGTGTGGCTGTTGTTTGCATTTTCATCCTGGAGTCCTGAGACAAGCCTTGATAGCCACCTGTCCCTGTAATGGGTCTAACTGTGCTCTGCAAATTCATACATGGGAGGCCTGATCCCCAGGATCTCAGAACATGGCTGTGTTTGGAGATGGGTCTTCAAAGAGATGATTAAGGTAAAGTGAGGTCACCAGGATGGGCCCTGATCCCCAGGACTGGTGTCTTGATAAGAAGGGAGATGAGGACACACACGCCCAGAGGGATGACCCCTTGAGGACACAGGGAGAACACGGCATCTACACACCAAGGAGAGAGGCCTCAGGAGGGCCCAGTCTGAAACATCCTCATCTCAGGCTTCCAGCCTCCAGGATGTGAGAGAATGGATCTGTGGCTTTACACTGCCTGGCTTGTTACAGTAGTAGCCGCAGGACATAAACACAGTCCCTACACTGCCAGCAAATTACATTTACTATATAGGTGCTTAACTGAGCACAGACAGAAAAATAACCCTATATGTAAGGAGTGTCACTCCTTACATGTCTGTAATATCTGGACTAATTTACAAATTTAATCCCAGCCAAATGACAAAACACACAAAGTTCACACTTCCCCTGCCAGCCCAGAGAACAGTCTCCCCAACGAGGGAGATTCCGGCTACAGAGAAGGTGGTAGTGACATCTGGCAGTCGGCCTCCTATACTGGACACCCGTTGTTCTTACCAGACTGTCCAGTGTGCCAGAACATCCTTTCTAAAGCATTTGGAGCCTTCTAAGCTCTTGGGGCAAAATAAAAGTAATGGACCTCTGTAGTGTGAACCTCAGGTCCATAGCAACGCCCCACGTGCCCCTTGTTGGTGAAGAGCAGAATTTGGGTCCCCACCTAAGAAGGCACAGTTGAGCCCAGCTCAGCCCCAGGGGAGATGCTGGAAGCAACAATCATCACTAGATGCAGTCCCTCCAGACAGACTTCATGCTTCCCGCGGGTACTCTTGGCCAGGGTGATCTTGAACTCCTGGCCTGAAGTGACTCTTCTGCCATTGCCTCTCAAAGGGCTGGGATTACAAGAGTGAGCCACCACCGTGACTAGACTAATGTTTTTTATTACTTGATTTGAGAAACAGTTGATTATGTTGAAATGTTTGCCCCAGACAGGTGCAGGAGGCCTGACAGCACTAGAAACTGGCACCTTCGGCTCTGGGGCTGGCTGGTATTACATCCTCAGCTCAGAGAGCTGCACCCATTATTAGCTAAGTCTATGCCCTGAACATGCCCACCTCTCCCTCCTCCCAGGCTTGGGATCCCTGACTCCTCTGAGCTCCTCCATGACTCTCCATGACTTCCCATCATGCCCCATCACTTCTTGAGGCTCTCCATGACTCCACATGACTCCCCAGGATGCCTCATGAATTCCACAGGACCCCATGACTTCCCCATGACTCCCTATGACTCCCTTGACTCCTCAGAACTCCCCATGACTCCTTGGGACTCCCAGGACTCCCCACAACTTCCCATGATTCCCCAGGACTCCTCATGATGCCCCAGGACTCCCTATGACTCCCCGTGACTCCTCAGGACTCCCCATGACACCCCCATGACTCCCTTGTGATTCCTCAGGACTCTGCAGGACTCCCCATGACTCCCATCACTCCCCACAATTCCCTATGACTCCTCAAGACTCCCCCTTCATCCTCCATCACTCCCTGAGGCTCTGCAGGACTCCCAGAACTCCCCATGATTCCCCGTGACTCCATATGACTCCCCATGACTCCCCCTTCATGCTCCATCACTCCCCGAGACTTTTCATGACTCCCCATGACTCCCTGTGACTCCATATGACTCCCCAAGACTCTCCCTTCATGCTCCATCACTCCCTGAGGCTCTTCATGACTCCCCATGACTCCCTGTGACTTCCATGGGACCCCACGACTTCCCATGACTCCTTGTGACTCCCCATGACTCCTCATAACTCTCCATGACTGCCCATGACTCCCTGTGACTCTTATGGGATCACATGACTTCCCTGTGACTCCCCATAACTCCCCATGACTCCCTGTGACTCCTGATGACTTCTCATGACTCCCCATGACTTTCCTTGACTCCCTGTGACTTCCTGTGACTCCCAATGACTCCCCATGACTCCCTGTGACCTCCATAGGACCCCATGACTTCCCCATGACTCCCCTTGACTTCCTGTGACTTCCCATGACTCCTCATGACTACTCATGAGTCTCCATGATGCCCATGGGACCCCAGGACTCACCCATGACTCCTCTAACTCCTCACAGGCCTCCTGTCCCATATGGAGTCTCCCACCCTCTGTAGCCTGTGCTTTTCTGGGATCCCTTCCTCTGTTTTTGCCCCTCCCCTTCTCCTTCCAGGCCTGGACCCCGCTGTGGCCCCACCTCCCATTTCCCTGACCTCTAGGCACCACAGCCTGACCTCCAGCAGGGACTGGGTTCCAGTGATGGCAACTGGAATGTGGACTGTCCAGGACAGAGCCTCAGGGCTGACCCTTCATTCCCCCTCCCTTAGATGGGATCCCGATGCTCTCACAGACCCCCGGCCTGGCCAGCCTCATTCATGGGGGAAATGCGTATCATGGAAGGGCTGCCCAGGGGCCCCTTCCCAGAGAGAAGGACTGAGGGTAACTGCTCCCTCATCCCAATTTGATGTGGAAATGTCTCTCTTGTTCTCTCTTAGAGAGAGGTCTTTCTTTCCTAGTTCAACTCTAATTTATTTATCTTGAGGCCACTGTGCACTGAAATTTCATTAAAAAAGGGCTCTCACTATAAGAGGTAATTAACACAAAGGTTGTTGAATTAAATATGTGAGCCCTTGACACTTTGGGGGGGGCTGAGGGACATGGTCTCCGAGGCCCAAATTAGGCCTGAGACAGACCAATTAACACTATGTAGCTTCTTTTATGTTAACTGCAATTAGGATTTCTTAAAATTTTTTGAGTTATTTTCTTTTTTAGCATCTCTGAGTGTCAGACTGCATATCAAAGGGCCTTTTGGGAGGAACACTGCAGGTGATGCTCGCCTGTTTGCAGACACCTACCTGTGAGAGGACCCCTGCTCAGAGGCTCCCCAGCAAAAGTCACTGCAGGGTCCACATTGGGAGAGACTCAGAATCTCCAGTAAAGAGACATTCTGAGAAGGAGCCTGGTTAGGGTCACGCAGCCATTTCTAGATCCTAGCCAGGAGGGTTCACATGCAGGGAGGACAGGCTGGTTCCTGGGCTCAAACCTGCTCTCAGGTTGGCAGGGGAATAGGACAGTTTTCTCCCAGCACACCACGTTCACATTAGGGCATTTCAGCTTCCTGGGGCTGCCTAAAAAATAAGCCCAACCTGAGGGTTTAAAACAATGTATATTTATTTTCTCCCAGTCCAGGAGTCTGGGATGCAGGTGTCTCAGGGTCACACTCCCTCCACAGGCCCCAGGGGAGGCTCCTTCCTGCCTTTCCCAGCTCCCGCGGGCTCTAGCCATCCCTGCACTTGTGGTCACATCACTCCAGTCTCTGCCTCTGTCTCCACAAGGAGTGGTGTCTGTGTCTTTGTCTCCTCTGCTATCTCTCAGGAGGACACCTTTCACTGGATTTAGGTCCCTCCCTAATGCAGGGTGATCTCACTTTTAGAATCCTCATTTAATTAGAGCTTTAAAGACTCATTTTCCAAATAAGGTCCCATTTACAGGTCTGAGTGGACATGAATTTTGGGGGACCCTGCACCCCTCAGTGCATACTTTTGGGGAGGTCCCACGTCTTCTCTGCTCCTCTCAAGAGGAGGACACTGGGGCAGGGCCTGAGAGTGCAGAGGGCCAGCCAGCTCAGGCCTTGGGGACAGGACGTTGGGACACACGTGTTTTTAGGTGAACGTGTCCTGCAGGGGTCTTGGTGGAGAAATGGGACCAGGAGGAACAGCACAACCCATCCCAGTCTCTGTCAGGGTCTGCACAGAGAAACCAGGTTCCTCTTAAGGCAGATGGGCAGGGCAGATACCGTACCTCAGCCAGACACTGGGGACCAAGCCCTGAGTAAACCATTACTGAAGTGTCGCTGTGGTCTGGGGTCCTCGGGGAGGTCTTCCGAGGGGGAGCTCAGGTGGGTCCTGGCCAGGGTGTGCTCTCCTAGATCTGAGTCCACAGCACTGGAAGAAAGGCGCATTTTTTGCAGTGACCCTGCCCCAGCACGTCCAGCCCCCAGGACTGACACTCTAGCCAAAGACTGTGGTGGGGGCTGGTGCGCACCATTGGGTCTTGAGCAGTGAGCACAGAGGTCCGTAAGGCTACTTTGATGAGAAGCAGATGGACACATGCTGATGGGGAGAGGTGATGGGTATGTAGGAACATACAGATTGTCACATAGATAACACGTTGTTTACTAGACAGATGCTGAAGACTGTGGTGGGGCTGGTGGGCACTGTTGGCTCTTGAGCAGTGAGCACAGAGGTCCATAGTGTTACTTCAGTGAGAGGCAGGCAGAGATGTGGTGGGTGGAGGTGATCAGTATGTAAGAACATATGGATGGTCATATACATAACAGGTTGATTACTAGACAGATGCTGGATGGACAGACACAGAGAGATGATAGATGGCTAGATTGATGATCAGTAATTGATTTGTGATAGACCGATACAGATGCTTTATTGATGATGGCTGGGTTGAGCATGCACAGAGACAGGAGGGCCAGATGTGTCTCAGCATGTCATGTGGGGTTTCTCCTGGGGGCGTGGACACTTGTACTAATGTTCTTTTACTGCATGGAAACTTCGCACAAATGTCACAGCCAAAAGGACACGCTAATAGCCCTTTCCAGTTGCTGTGGGAAGGGAGTCCACCCATGGCTCAGGAGGGTCCCCTGCTTAGCATCTCAGCAGCTGAGCCCCAGTGTCAGCCAGGAGGGGCTCTCATCTGACACACAGGGTCCCCTCCCTAGATCATTCAGATCTCCAGGGAGACTCACCACCCGTGGCTGCAGAACTGACACCCCTGTTTTCCTGCTGCCTGTTGGCTACCTTGAGGCCACCCCAGTTCTCTACCAAGTGGTCCCCACAATGTGCAAGGCCAGCAGGAGAGCATCTCCCCGAAGTTTTCCGTCCTTTTAAAGGATGTCCTGCAGAGTCAGGCCCACCTGATAGAATGAAAAGTCAGCTGGTTTGTGACATGACTGTGCGATGACAGCCATCATGTGGGCTGTCCTCACCTACGTGTAAGGGGAGGGGTTCAGGGTTGGCCTCGCCTACATGTAAGGGGAGGGGTTCAGGCTCTGTGCACCTGGGGCAGAAATCACAGGGTCCATCTTGGAACCCCATCTCCACCTGAGGAGACTTTAAGGGTTTTAAGCAGAAAATGGACAGGATGATATATATTTTGTAAAAGCCTTAATTTCTGCTTGAGGGTAGAAAATAGAAAACCATTAGAATGCTCTGACAATGATCTGGGAAGGAGATAATGGTGGCCTGGCCAGGATGGAGAGGAGGGACCAGGGTGGAGAGGAGAGACCAGGATGGAGAGCAGGGATCAAGATGGAGAAGGGGGACCAGGATGAAGAGGAGCGACCAGGGTGGAGAGGAGGGACCAGGGTGGAGAGGAGGGTCAGGATGGAGAGGAGGGTCAGGATGGAGAGGAGGGACCAGGGTGGAGAGGAGGGACCAGGGTGGAGAGGAGGGTCAGGTGGAGAGGAGGGATCAGGGTGGAGAGGAGGGATCAGGGTGGACAGGAGGGTCAGGGTGGAGAGGAGGGACCAGGATGGAGAGGAGGGACCAGGATGGAGAGGAGGGACCAGGGTGGAGAGGAGGGTCAGGTGGAGAGGAGGGATCAGGGTGGAGAGGAGGTTCAGGGTGGACAGGAGGGTCAGGTAGAGAGGAGGGACCAGGATGGAGAGGAGGTTCAGGTGGAGAGGAGGGATCAGGGTGGAGAGGAGGGTCAGGTGGAGGGGAGGGATCAGGGTGGAGAGGAGGGTCAGGGTGGACAGGAGGGTCAGGTGGAGAGGAGGGACCAGGATGGAGAGGAGGGACCAGGGTGGAGAGGAGGGTCAGGTGGAGAGGAGGGATCAGGGTGGAGAGGAGGGATCAGGTTGGAGAGGAGGGTCAGGGTGGACAGGAGGGTCAGGGTGGAGAGGAGGGACCAGGATGGAGAGGAGGGACCAGGATGGAGAGGAGGGACCAGGGTGGAGAGGAGGGTCAGGTGGAGAGGAGGGATCAGGGTGGAGAGGAGGTTCAGGGTGGACAGGAGGGTCAGGTGGAGAGGAGGGACCAGGATGGAGAGGAGGTTCAGGTGGAGAGGAGGGTCAGGGTGGAGAGGAGGGACCAGGATGGAGAGGAGGGTCAGGATGCAGAGGAGGGTCAGGGTGGAGAGGAGGGACCAGGGTGGAGAGGAGGGTCAGGTGGAGAGGAGGGATCAGGGTGGAGAGGAGGGTCAGGGTGGACAGGAGGGTCAGGGTGGAGAGGAGGGACCAGGATGGAGAGGAGGGTCAGGTGGAGAGGAGGGTCCGGGTGGAGAGGAGGGTCAGGTGGAGAGGAGGGATCAGGGTGGAGAGGAGGGTCAGGGTGGACAGGAGGGTCAGGATGCAGAGGAGGGACCAGGATGGAGAGGAGGGTCAGGTGGAGAGGAGGGTCAGGGTGGAGAGGAGGCTCAGGGTGGACAGGAGGGTCAGAGTGGAGAGGAGGGACCAGGATGGAGAGGAGGGTCAGGATGCAGAGGAGGGTCAGGGTGGAGAGGAGGGACCAGGATGGAGAGGAGGGTCAGGTGGAGAGGAGGGATCAGGATGGAGAGGAGGGTCAGGATGCAGAGGAGGGTCAGGGTGGAGAGGAGGGACCAGGATGGAGAGGAGGGTCAGGTGGAGAGGAGGATCAGGGTGGAGAGGAGGGTCAGGGTGGACAGGAGGGTCAAGGTGGAGAGGAGGGACCAGGATGGAGAGGAGGGTCAGGTGGACAGGAGGGATCAGGATGGAGAGGAGGGTCAGGATGCAGAGGAGGGTCAGGGTGAAAAGGGAGGACCAAAATGGAGAGGAGGGATGGGGGGAAGCAGGTGCTGCAAGGAACAACAGTTCTGGCCTTGTCTTGATGGACAAAAATTGCCCCTCTCTGTCTCTCTCTCCCTCTTCTCTCCCTCTTTCTGTTGATAGAAACAAATTTATCACAGTGATGATTCAGCTGAATTAAAGACAAATTTACATTTCTCAGAGTCTCCAATCCTGCATAGAAGTGATGAGAATTCACTGGATCTGGGAACCAACACCAACCGAGAAAATGTGTGATTGTTTTATGCAGGCAGAATGGGGACCAACAGCTTTATATTTAATCTCAAACAGAGAGAAGGCATATGTCCACCTGTTTTTCCTTCATAAGCCACAATTATTTAATCACTCAGTCAAAGCCCCATCCACCGTACCTGTGCAAACCTGGATTCTTAATGTCTCTGAGTTTGCAGTCTCTGCAAAGGTGATTTCTCAACACTGCGTATTTAAAGCAGCAGAAATTCTGCTGCGTACAGTCAGTGAACTTGCAGGAAATTAGATTTATGTGTCCCCGCTTATGCATCTCCACGAGCCAGTCCAAACAGCGCTGCTTTCATGTCAGAGATGTAATAATCTAATTTATTAATTCCTTCCAGATGTAGGCAATATTTCACACTCACACAGTGAAAGATAAAGGCCAGGGCTTACATAGACACGTGCAGCCAGAGACCTTCGCTTTTACCACATTAGCCACGGGTCCCACACAAACCGGGAGACACAAACCCTCTCCGGGCAGACCTCAGAGATCCAGTCTCTCTCCTGGGGGGCCCAGAGTCCCTCACCAATGCTGTCCTTACAAATAAAACAGCAGAGCAGACAAACCAACACAGAGACTAACAAATTGGGTCTGTCCTCCATTTCTCTCCCAGCCAACTGAGACAAGCCCTCCATGAGCTGTCTGTCAGAAGTCGACAAATATTTAGACCCTAATCCAAATTGCCAGCTGCTGCTTCCAATGGGGGAATGATTTATTGCCTTTGTGCAAACCAAAAAGAAAAACAAAAGGAACAAAAATTTTAGAAGTAGAAAAAGGGGGCCGGGCACAGTGGCTTCCACCTGTAATCCCAGCCCTCTGGGAAGCTGAGGCAAGAGGATCCCCTGAGTTCAGGAGTTCAAGACCAGCCTGAGCAAGAGCAAGACCCTATCTCTACCAAAAATTGAATAACTAGCTGGGTGTTGTGGTGGGCACCTGTAGTCCCAGATACTCAGAAGGCTGAGGCAGGAGGGTCGCTTGAGCCCAGGAGTTGGAGGTTGCTGTGAGCTATGATGCTATAGCACTCTAAGGGCAACAGAGTGAGACTCTGTCTCAAAAAAAATAAATAAATAAATAAAAAAGAAAGAAAAAGGGAAACATAGGAACATTGAAGTTTTGCCGCCCTTTCGGATCCACTCTCAGGCGGAGCCCCTAGCCTGTGGGGTCACTGCCCGGCCGCCCTCTGCACCTGTGGGGCAGGTCACTGCACCTTAACAAGTGACAGGGCTAGGTGGGGCCCCCGGTCCCATGTGCACGCAGACCCTCACTGCATTCAGGCTTGGGTGCTCACTGCCACATGACCCTGAAGAGTGTGCTACCCACTTTTCTGTCCCATTTTCAACCTTCAGGACATGTTTCTGACCCTGAGGAGGGGCCAGGTGCTATCCAGCTGTGTTCCCGGATCCAGAGCCCCCGTCCAAGCCACGCAGGGCTGGCACTGGGGCCTGGCGGCTGGTGACACATCCTTTTTCTGCCCACCCACCCACCTCATCACAAGCCCCTTCCCATCCTTAGATCCTAGGTGACCTCTGAAAGCTCCTTCTGCAGAGCAGGGCCCAGAACCTTGGCGCAATCCTCCCACTTCTACCTCAGGTCTCCAGTCAGAAGACCGGCTTTGTGGAAAAGTTGGGGGCCTAGTGGGATGCTGGCAAGGCTCTGGGATGCCTCTCTGTGCCCCAGACATAGCGTCACATCCTGCCAGGCACCCAGGGCTGTCCACCCCAGAGAGGATCCCACAGGTACCAGCTGCGGGTTTGTCCCTCAACAGGGGCTTGACTGGGCTCACCAAACCGGGTCCTATGCTGCAGGACCTAACGGGTGGTAGCTCTGCTCTCTGGGAAGAGGGAGCCCTTTCCCCTCCACCTCACCCCCATGATGCTCAGTCTGGCACCCACACAGGCGCTTGCACAAGGCTGGTGTCCATGCAAACCGGCCCCTTGTGGTGGCACCAAGATGTTGCCACCACAGCTGCTCTGTGGACTCCACATAGAACTGTGCCCACCCCTCAGCCCCAACTGCACCCCAAACTCAGAGCAAACCTTCAGGGGCCTGAGGGAGGCTTGAGGGAGGCCAATGGGAAGTCAGCCCTGGCCCCCTGGGGTCCCCAGGTAAAGGCAATGGCGAGTTTGGTCCTTGTGCTCTCAGCACACAAGATAGTGACCTCAACAGCGACCATGTCCTATCTCTGAAAATGGGATTCCCCACGGGCCCTACTGGGACCAGCCACATGACCATACAAAGGTGTCTAAGCGCCGATGTCATCTTGCTCATTCCTGAGAGCACAGGGACTCTCAGCCAGGGGTGACCCTTCCCCCAAGGACACTCACCAAGGAACACTTTTGCTTGTCACACTGGGGAGTTGTCACCTGCCATGTGGGGCCCTGGGACACTGCCTCACCCCCAAAGTACGCAGGATGCCCCACAGAGAGTCCCCCAGCCCCAAATGTCAGCAGGGCTGAGGCTGAGAGTCCCAGTGTGAGCATGAGAGGTCACCATCCATCGATCTATCATGTATCTATCATCTATCTATAATCCATCTATTATCCACGTATCTATTCTTTCCATATATTATCTATCTATACATCTGTTTATGTATCTATGATTTATCTATCATCTGTCTATCATCTATCAATCATGTATCTATCATCTACCTATTATCTATCATCTATCTATAATCTATCTTCTATCTATCTCTATACATGCACATATCTCTCATCATTTTTTTTTTTTTTTTTGAGACAGAGTCTCACCATGTCCCCCTTGGTAGAGTGCCATGGCGTCACAGCTCACAGCAACCTCCAACTCCTGGGCTTAAGCGATTCTCTTGCCTCAGCCTCCTGAGTAGCTGGGACTACAGGCGCCCGCCACAACGCCCAGCTATTTTTTTTGTTGCAATTGTCATTGTTGTTTAGCAGGCCCAGGCCAGGTTTGAACCCACCAGCCTTGGTGTATGTGGCTGGCATCCTAATGACTGAGCTACGGGCACTGCCCATTTTCTCTCTCTTTATCTCTATCAGTCAAGCTATTAACCAATTGATCTATCTATGGCAGAGGTTTGCAACCAAGGACAATTCTGTGGCCCCAGGAGACACTGGCGATGTTTGGGGACACTTCTGCTCGTCACAGGAGAGGAGAAGTGCTGGTGCTGGGAGAGGCAGGTGCTGCTGACACCTGGTAGGCAGGGCCCAGGGACTCTTCCCCACCCCCCACAGTGCACAGGACGCCCCACAGAGTCCTCCAGCCCCAAATGTCCGCAGTGCCCAGGCTGAAACACCTGCCTTCACCAGAAGTCATATAACTGCCACCAAAACCCTTGTGGACACCAAGGAATGGTTTCTGCCTCCTGAGTTCATGACATGGGAACAGAGTTTCCTTCTCACAGCCCAGATCCACTGGGTGAGTTATTACCCTGGTGGGAAGAGGCCCTTGTTAGTGATGTGGGATCTTTCTTGGGGTCCCCAGACCTGGGCAGAGCTGGCCTGTGCACCTAGGGATGAGCATTTTTCTGCCCAAACTCCTCAGGATGCTGTACACTGACTGAGCCCGGCCCAGCCACACCAGAGGCCCCACAGGGTTCCCAGGGCCAGGCTGGGGGCTTCATTCTCTGGCCCAGAGCACCCCCCCCCCACCAAAGTTCCAGGAGGCAGATACTCTCTCAAGCCTCCAACCTTGTAGACACGCCTGTAGAACCATTTTTAAGCACACAATTCCATGGATGAAGTGCATTGACGTCACTATGCAGCCATCCCCATGGTGTGTTTGTAGACTTCATCTTCTGAAACCAGACCTCTGTCCCTTAATCATCAAGTCCCCTCCCCTCTCTCCCCGGCCCCAGCACCCACATTCCACTCTGTGTCTCTGTGACTTTGATGACTCTGAGGGCCTCCCACAAGTGGGATCCTGCAATTGTGTCCTGTTGCACCTGAATTGGTTGCCTGAGCACGAGGTCCTGGGGATCACCATGTCACAGTAGGTGTCAGGGCCCCTTCCTATTCCGCACAGATGAACCAGGTCTATTCATCTACCCTTCCACCCATGGACACTCACATTGCTCCATGTGTTATATTCCTAACCACATCTGCTCATCCACCCATCCACCTGTGGACATTCACTCTGGGTCCCAGTAGCAGGGGGCTGCACCATCACCCCTCAGAACAGACCACCTGGGCATCCATCAGATGATGTGCCCTTTCAGATGTAGCCTAAACTAGGACCAGGAGGACAGTAGTGAAACATTGTGCTGATGGTCTGTCACGGGCACTGAAAGACCAGGGACGGGTCCAGGCTGCCTCCACGCTGACCTGCAGCTGTTCCCAGCCCACGTTTACAGCACAAAGTATGTAGTTGTAATCCACCCACCCCCAGTCCCAAACCTAGTGTGGGAAGCAGCTTGGAGACCCCACAGCCTGTTCAAATGGGATCTAAAAACCACTCATAGGTCATGGACCTTCTGCACCTTAGCAACAAAATGGCAAAGCCACCTCCACTTTCCAGGACATTCCCCTAAGTAGAAATGAGAACAAGCAGATCTGCCCAAACAGCAGGAATCTGCATCACTGCTGTTCACACCAATGGCAGACACACAGGACGGACGCCTACAGGGAGACTTGCAGGGGGATTTTGTGGACATTTGCAGACTTTTAAACAATATCCACAAAAAGTAAAAGATTTTCCAAGAAACACCAACAAGGCAAGAAGCCCATATGAGAAGTGGCGTTTGCCGATGAAGCCAGAGAGTCTCAGACATGGATGCCCGTTGTATCCTGCAGGAATGAGGTGCAGACGCCTGACACCACCGGAAGCCCTGGAGTTTGCTTGGTGCGTCCCCAACAACCGTGCCATTTTCTTTGCAGGAAGGTTGGGAGCTAAGGAAATACTGAAAATGGAAACAGCCATTTCATTTTAATCTAATTTGCTGGAGTGTCGTTAAACTCAAACAGCTTTTGCCTAGGAGGGGACTGTCCGATGACAATGTAGCTGCAGTCAGGGTCTTATCAGGAAAACCAGCAGGCTCCCCACGCACTGAGTTAGCTGGCTACATCTCAGCTGCACTGTGTGGGGGCAGGGAAGGGAGAGATGCTTACTTGGGGCACACTCCAAGAGCAAAACTCAGGCCTCAGGGAAGTCAGGACCAGCATGGTGGGGAAAGGAGGACAGGTCGAAACTCTGCAAACCCAGAGCAGCCTTTCCGTGGGTTACACTGCCATCGTGTGGCCACATGGAAGCCAGCAACTACAGACACAGTGGGTGGCCAGGCTGTGCTGTCACTGGCAAGGATATCCCGTCTGTGGCAGGGCCGTCATGTCTTTGGCAGGGATGTTCTGTCTCTAGCGTGGCTGTCCTGTCTCTGGCAAGGCCGTGCTGTCTCTAGCATGGCCGTGCTGTCTCCAGTGGGCCCATCCTGTCCCTGGAGAGGCCATCCTGTCTCTGGTGTAGCCCCCAAGGCACTGAGTCTCACCCCATTCTTGCTGAATGTGTTTCTGGAGAGAAACAGTCACGCTTGTTACAATTATGTGTTCCGTATGCACTGGGGTGAGGGCTATGGAAATTGGGGTATGGCCTGGATAGTCTGCGTTTAGGGCAATCATCATTGTTTGTAGATGTCATGTGACCATTATTTTTAAGAGATATATTCTGAGCCTGAGGCATGATTTTCATCTAGTTCAGAAAACTAGAAAACTATATATATATATATATATATATATATATATAATTTATACTTACAAACACACACACATAGAGAGAGATTGAACATTATGGGTTAAATTATTTCCCCCAAAAGGAAACACTGAAGCCCTAACTCCCAGCACATGTGCACAGGACCTTACTAGGGAACAGGGTCTTTACAGATGTAATAGGGCCGCAGTGGATTCAGGTGAGCCCTAAACCCACTGACTGGAGTCCCCCCCATTGGGAGAGAGACTTGGACTCACTCACAGAGGAAGAGGCCCCATGAGGACGAGCAGGGCCGGGGTGACATGGCCACAGGTTGCAGCCACGAAGCTGGGAGAGGCCTAAGAGCTGCCGGAAGGGTTGGCCCCACCGACACCTTGGTTTCAGGTTTCTGGCCCCAGAACTGTGAGAGGATAAACTTCTGGGATTTGGGGTCACCTCTTTCCTTAATTGAAAGTGAGGAGGGGCGGCACCTGTGGCTCAAGAAGTAGGGCACCGACCCCATCTGCCGGAGGTGACGGTTCAAACCCAGCTCTGCCCAAAAACTGCAATAACAACAACAAAAAAAAGAAAGTCAGGAGGGAAGAGGACACCTGCGGCAAGTGAGAGGTGTCTTGCAGGTGGGAGCTGTGTTCACAGACAGGCCTTTGAGGTGCTGCAGACACAGGGAAAATGCTGACTCAGTCAAGGTCGTCCCGAGACTGAGCAATAGCGGGCAGGGCAGCTGCCCCCCACTTTCCCTGGTCCCCCTCTGTCCTGCCACCATTGTGCAGGTTTTTTGAGTGGGCAGGTGTCTCACCTTCTCCGTGTCCCAGTTTCCTACTGTGCAACTTGGGGCCACAACAAGACCCACAGATGAAACCAGCAGCATCAGTTACCTTTGCTGGTACTGCATTAGGCCTGGGGAAGGTACCACGGCCATCTACAGAAGTGAACCCTCATATGTCGCCTGTAGGGATAAAAACCCTGGTGCGGCCACTTTGGTGGGTCCCAGAAATATGAACCACACACTGACCCTGACCCAGCCCTTCCACCCCCAGGCTACACTCAGGACACTTGGAAATACCTGGCCACCCAGAGACACCTGTGAAGATGTTCACAGTGGTACTGTTGACCTCAGCATTTTTTCAATGTCATAATGGGTTCAAGGGCACCTTGCAATTCCTTTTTTTTTTTTTTTTGGCCAGGGCCAGGTTTAAATCCACCACTTCTGGTATATGGGGCTGGCGCCCTACTCTTAGTAAATGTAGAATATAAATGTCTTAACACAATAACTAAGAAAATGCCAGGAACGCTATGTTAACCAGTATATCAAACGGTCTATAGAACCAGTGTATGGTGCCCCATGATCGCATTAATGTACACAGCTATGATTTAATAATAAAATAAAATAAACAAAAACAAATTTTAAAAGGGCACCTTGCTCTTCTCCATTGCAACACCCCCTGTGCCCACTTCCCACAAGGGGAGCAGCAGGTGCATATTATCTTTTTGCCTACTCTCCTGATCTCATGCGTGCCCTACCCTCAGCCCCACACCCTGCCCCACCATACCCTCAGCTCTGCGCCCTCCGTGCCCTCAGCCCCCCCACACCCTCAGCTCTGCGCCCTCCATGCCCTCAGCCCTACCACACATACCCTCAGCCCCTCACCCCTCCATACATACCCTCAGCCCCACCACACATACCCTCAGCCCCGCACCCCTCCATACATACCCTCAGCCCCGCACCCTTTCATACCCTCAGCCCTGCGCCCTCCATACCCTCAGCCCTGCACCCCTCCATACATACCCTCAGCCCCACCACACATACCCTCAGCCCCGCACCCCTTCATACCCTCAGCCCTGCACCATCCATGCCCTTAGTCCCCCAGGGCTCCATCTCACTGTAGGCGCACAAAAGTGTTTACTGAGCCTGGAGGCCATGGTGGACAGACCAGCATACCTGGGGCAGCTTCCCAGGGCCTGTCTCTGTGCCAGAACCACTTCCAGCCTGTGTTTTCCTTCCCAGTCTCCCAGGCCATGCACGTGATAAATCAGGGGTCCTCAAACTATGGCCAGTGGGCCACATGAGGCGGTGTGATTGTATTTGTTCCCATTTTGTTTTCTTACTTCAAAATAAGATATGTGCAGTGTGCATAGGAATTTGTTCATAGTTTTTTTTTAAACTATAGTCTGGCCCTCCAACAGTCTGAGGGACAGTGAACTGGCCCCCTGTTTAAAAAGTTTGAGGACCCCTCTTATTGTACCCTCAATGAATCCCCAACAATAAAAAAAAAAGTTTGAGGACCCCTGTTAAATCTTTCTCCAGAGCTGGGGCCTACAGGGCCAGCCCCTTGCAAGTCAGAGCCAGCAGCCACCTATGTGGCATGTCTCTAGGGATCCCGGGAACACTACCCTCTATCACCAGCATCCAGAAACCCCGATTTCCCTCCCAGCCCAGCTACAGGTGCCCAAAAGGCCTCGCTTTCTTCTTCAGGGTAAAAACATTAAAGGCAGCTGTCAATACACTCATTTTACCTGGGTGGTGAAATACATTAGACGTGCGCCAGCCATTAACGCCTCTGCCCCAGCAGCCACAGCGAGTTTATCAGGATCCCTGGCAGGGCCCCAGCTCCCAAAGGCCAGGACACAAGGCAGTGGCAGTGGGTGGGTTCTGGGAGTTTGCAGGGTGAAGTTCCCTCGGGCCTCAGCCTGCGAGGACTTACTGCATGGGTGGGAGCCTCTGCTGCCCCAGACCTTCCCAACTGCCCCTCTCCACACCTTCAAGCCCTGGCCTGTCCTGCAGCATGAAAACTACAACTTAGAGAGCGGGGAGCCCTGATAAATGGCCTTCTACCTAAGAGCCTGAGTGACCGCCAAGCCATGGTGAGGATAAGTCAGCCAGTGTCCCAGCCACTTTGATACTTTGGGGAACATCCTCAGGCTGGAGCTCTGCCTCACAGGAGATAGACCAAGGAGGACCTGCTGAATTGAGGACTTACAGAGAGACGTTGCAGGGGAGGGCATTTCCAAGACTCCCACACAGCTTCCCCGGTACAAAACAAACTTACATTTTGGTGAATTTGATGACACAAGTTTCTAGATGTCAAGAAAATCACAGGAGAATGATAAAGTGTGAGATGTTCTTACCAAAGCTCTCAGTAATCAATGCATAAAACGGCCATACAAGCTCCAGTGGTTCTCAACCTTCCTAATGCCGCAATGTATTTTCATTGTTTTTTTTTTTTTGTAGAGACAGAGTTTCACTTTATGGCCCTTGGTAGAGTGCCATGGCATCATACAGCTCACAGCAACCTCCAACTCCTGGGCTTAAGCCATTCTCTTGCCTCAGCCTCCCAAGTAGCTGGGACTACAGGCGCCTGCCACAATGCCCGGCTATTTTTTGGTTGCAGTTCAGCCGGGGCCGGGTTTGAACCCACCACCCTCGGTATATGGGGCCAGCGCCTTACCGACTGAGCCACAGGCGCCACCCTGTATTTTCATTGTTAAAAAGGGGTCATGACCCACAAGTTGAGAACTGCTGAGCTAGGGGAAAAGAGAAGAGGGGAAGAAAGACCAGCATGGACATTTCACAGGCAAAAAGTGCAGCTCACTAAAAACATAGAGGAGAAGTTTAACCCCACTGGCAGTCCCCAAAATAATGCAAAGTGAAGCAACAAAAGAGTCTGATGAGGGCCAGGTTGTGTCTCCCAGAAAGATGTTGAAGCCAGGACTCTGGTACCTGCCAATGAGAACTTACTTGGCAACAGGGTCTTTGCAGATGTAATTGGTGCAACATCTTAAGATGAAACCATCCTGGATTAGGAGGCACCCTAAACTCAGTGACAGGTGTCCTCCTAAGAGAGACAGCAGAGAAGACACAGACACAGAGGAGAAGCCACATGGAGATGGAGACAGAGACTGGAGTGATGTGGCCACAAGTCCAGGGATTCCTGGAGCCTCCAGGGGCTGGGAGAGGCAGGACGGAGCCTCCCCTGGGGCCTGTGGAGGGAGCAGCCCTGAGACCCCTGCACCTCAGACTCCTGGGCTTCACGGCTGGGGGAGAGTGAATTCCTGTTGTTTTAAGCTTCAGTTTGTGGCAATTGGTTACAGCTGCCCCAGGCACACAGTGGAGAGCCCCTTCCAATTATGGAGCTGGCGTCATGAACACAGAATAAGGGACAGGCTGTTCCACAGCCCCCAGGCACCCGCAGACAGCACCTTCTAGGGAAGCAGTCTGGTGTCAGGTAGCAAAGTCTTCACAAAGCGTATCCAGCACCTTCCTTCCAGGCATTTGTCCCAAAGCCATAAATCAGAGCTGTGCACAGACAGTAGTACTGGGCACTATCCTCACAGAGTAATTTATGTGTTGAATTTGGAAATAGGCACAAAGCCAGCTTTGGGGAGAGGGTAAAGGGCCTGTTGAACCACCTCACCTCAACGCCATCCTTAGTTTGAGTGAGAAAAGCTGTCTCTAAAGAGTTTTAGTGGCAAGGAAGGCGCTCATTGCCCCATTTCAGTGGAAACATTCTGGGAATGAAGGCACACCTTATCAGTAAGGGGGATCCCAATTTATAAAAACACTGTATGTGTCCATTATCTGTGCCCAGAGACGGGGTGCTCAGTACCTGTGAGACACAGCTGCTCAGAAAGGATCAGGAGGAGGCAGAATCTCTTACCAACCACCCCAGAGGCTGAGGCTATTTACACCTTTGGGTTTTTCAAGTTTTTCTCAGATACTATATTTCTCCTGTTATCTTTTCCAGAATTCCCTGCAAGGAGCCTACCTGGATTTCTTTTGCAATCGGAAAGGAGCCTGGAGTGTCTCATTATTTTTAAAAGGCAAGTGTTGGTTTCTTTCTGGCTCTGTCTGGAGGAGTCAACCCTGTGACCCACCCATGCAGCCCAAAATCCCTGTCTTGGGAGGCACATGTGGGCACAGTGGGTGTGGCAGGAGGGGGCAGAGATGATGCCTCCCCAGGGGAGGAAGGGGGTGCCCTCTGCCGGGGAGGCACCAAGTCCCAGCCTGGGTAAAAAGACCCCTTGTCCTACTTTGCAGGTGCCAGAGTCAGATGATAACCCCAAGCCTCCCGCCTCTGAGGCCCAGACAGGTGAGTGACAGGTGAGCTGCCCACTTCTGGGCCCCGCATCTCTGCAAGGCAGGGGACCCCGGCCTGAGGTCATAGACTCCAGCCTTTTTACAGGAAGCCTGGAGCATCTATGTAGCTGGTGAGGTAGCCGGGAGACAGTGAGAAGATTAGAGCGTCCAGGCATTTGCAGATGTGGGCGGACATGGCCGAGGTGGCATAACCCAGGCTTCTGCTGTTTCCTACACACAGCTTATGTGATATGGGATCCATGTGCCAAGAGTTTTCAGGAGGTCCTGAATGATATTTGTCCAGAGCAAGGTCTCACTGTTGGCTAGAGGCTCTGAGGCCACTAAAGAAAGACCACGGATCTCAGCTGTGGGGCACGGGGCAATTAGCAGAATTTATGGGGCTTGTAGGGCCCTCTCTGGGGTGGCATCGTTTGGGGGTGGCATCATTTAGGGTTGGCATCTGGAGGAGCATGGGGTCCTGGCAGTGGTATCTCCAGCCCAGCTCTATCTAATGGGTGTGTGGAGCCTGTTATCAGTGGTGGCCACTGCCACTGGACGCCAGGACCATCGTGAGAACCCTGGGCCGCCCAGTGGTCAGGCACCGGGGCTTGGTATGGACCCTTCAGGAGGGGGGACACCCAAGAGACGTCCTCCTGTGTTATCTTCCTTGGAGGCTCAGCATGGACATACCGGGGATGGGGGTTTGGGGGTGAGGTAGCCGGGGGCCCACAACTGCTTCCTCATCTGCTGGCTGAGCGATGCCCACATGTGGGAGGAAGTGGGTTTGAATTCAGCCATGACAGCATCGCCATTTTCTTCTCAAAATCAGCCATTGGGCTAACCTAGAGCCTGCATTCTCGAAGGAGCCAGGAGGGAGGTTTATTCAGATTTCACTGAACACCCTCATATCTTAGGGGTCTCGGCAGTGGGGGCTGCTCCCTCTGAATGGCAGACACAGCCCTTCGTGTTTGGAGGACACATCCTCGCAAATCTGCAATGTAGGACTTTCCCCAGGAGCCGTCAGTTCCTCTGAGACGTCACTGAGGCCCGAGGGACAGAAACAGCTTAATGTGTGGGCCTCATAAAGGTTTCCACATGCCGTGAAGTGACGTTTACCAGCCTACCTTGCAGATCTCGAACCCTGACTCCCCACCCATCCCTCCCATGCCACCAGATGCCTGGATTGTGGAAAGCAGTACGTGTGTGTGTGTCCATCAGAGGTCTGAGAGCACTCAGGGCTGGAAACAGACAGCGGGAGCCACATTTGACAGCTGTGACCTTCACTGGGGCAGAGGGTGGGTCAAGATGTAAAGTCAGAAGTTAAACAGCAACAAGTAGAGAGCCCTTTTCCCTTAAACGCATGTGGTCTGCAAATGTAAGCTCCAATGTCTGAGACTTTTGGATAAACACTATTATTCACTCAAGCACTTCTTTTTGCATTTAAAGAAAAAAGGTAAACACAGTGAAATACCATCTCACAACCATTGGGATGGTTATTAGAACAAATGTTGGCAAGAATGTGAAGAAATTAGCACCCTCACATACTCATGAAGGGAAGGTAAATGGAGCAGCCACAGTGGAAAACAGGCACTTATTTTAAAAATTAAACATGGTATTAGCATGTGACCCAGAAATTCCCTTCTGAATTCCACCTGAAAGAAATGAATTGGGGACTCACACGAATATTCTCACAGCCACAGTCACAACAGCACTGTCCACAACGGCTGAGTGTGGACTCAGTGTGGACTTGAGCTGGATGTCCATGGACGGATGAGCAGGTGAACAGAGGGTAGTCTGTCCACACAGTGGGGTGCAATTCAACCTTAAAAGGCAAGAATGCCCTGACACCTGCCACAACGTGGCTGAGCCTTGGGCCATGATGCTCAGTCAGGCACCAAAGGAGAAACACCATACGATTCCACGCCTGTGAGGTCCCCAGAGTCGCCAAATCCATAGTGACAGAGATAAGCCAGTGGGTGTTGGGGATTGGGGACTCAGCGTTTGCGCACAGAGCTTCAGTTTGGGAAGATGAGAAAGAGTTCAGGATAAGGATGGCAGTGACAGGTGTACAGTCTTAGGGTATTTTTTATATCAGTGAACCATACACTTAAAAACAGTTAAAGCAGGGCGGTGCCTGTGGCTCAGTCGGTAAGGTGCCGGCCCCATATACCGAGGGTGGCAGGTTCAAACCCGGCCCTGGCTGAACTGCAACCAAAAAATAGCTGGGCGTTGTGGCGGGCACCTGTAGTCCCAGCTACTCGGGAGGCTGAGGCAAGAGAATCGCTTAAGCCCAGGAGTTGGAGGTTGCTGTGAGCTGCGTGAGGCCACGGCACTCTACCGAGGGCCATAAAGTGAGACTCTGTCTCTACAAAAAAAAAAAAAAAAAAAACAGTTAAAGCAGCAAATTTTATGTTGTGTGTATTTTACTCAATAAACCAACAGAAATGGGATAAACAGCAAATGTTACTTAGCCACTGAGGGAAGCCCGGGCACATCTCATTTGCCTCCATTCATTCTGATAATGAGCTTCAGCCAAAAGCTTCGAACATGTCAAAAACTAGATATTTGGTTTGAGATCTGCATGAGTCCATGCTTCCTGGGGTGTTCAGATTCTTAATTGCAAAATAATTAGAGAAAATTGGTGACTTCTTTCATCTGTATCTAATCTTTCATCTGTGTCTAATGAAAGCTCGGCAGCTCCTCAGGCTGAAGTTAAAGTCCACAGGCTGCAGGTTTTATTCTAATGATATTCTGAGGCTCGGTTAAAAAAAAAAAAAAAAAAGCAGAATGTTTTATAACATTTGGGTATTTTTATGAAATTTAGGGAGGAAGATTTGATTTCTTTTAATTAGATGTCTTTAAAGGCCCATCCCTTTCATTGTCAGGCAATTTATAGCAAAACGTTTTTATTTTCACCTGTAATAAACTCAGAAAAGTAAACACAATCACAAAACAGACAGAAGGCTCTCAAAATTATATCACCAGATACATGAAAGAGAATTGTAGTCTGCTGCATCTAGAAACACAAAAGGGGAAAAATGGAAAATGAGCCTTTGGGGGGAATCATTGTATTTTTGAATGACATGTGAATTGAAATCTCTAATTATTCCTTTACCTACTATTAATTAGACAGTGTCAGCTAATGTAACACAGGAAAAGGGCAGGAAACCCTAAAGAAAGTTTAACCACAGCCAGGAAAGTTAATGCTTCATGAAAAGCAATGTGTTTGAGTTGTAACTATCTTGTTGCATTTCAAACAAGGTGTGACCAAAACTCCAGTCTAAACAAACTTGTCAGCTCAGACAATCGTCTTTAATAGTAGAACAAAGCATACATGGGTAGGCTCCACCTGGGGGGGACCAGGTGCCGACACTGGCCCTAAGTCACATCGCACCCCCATCCAAGTGCCAGAAGGTCCCACCACAGCTCTTGGCTTCATTTACGTTTATTCTTCACAGAAAAAAAAAAATGTGCATTGTTGCCATGGGTTGAACTATGTCCCCCAAATCACGTATGTGGCTGTCTCAACTCCTGGGGCCTCAGATTGGGACCTTATTTGGAAATAAGGAGTTATGACATTAAGATGAGGTGTTCTTATACAAAAAGAGAAATTTGGACACAGAGAACCTCACACAGAGAGAAAACCTCGTACAGATACAGAGAGAAGATGGCCACGGCACTGAGCGACATAGCCACAAACCAGGAACCAGAGGAGGCGATGACGAGGTGAGGACCCAGCGAGACCAGGTGAGGCCGAGGCAAGGTCAGCTCTCTCCCAGAGCCTTCCTGGAAGCTCGCCTGCCAATCTGATGCCAAATTCTGGCCCCAGAATTGTGAGAGGAGCAGCTTCTGTTGTTTTAATGCCCCCTCAGTCGTACTTTGTCACGGCAGCCCCAGGACAAACACACAGCTGTGTTTCGCGGTTGGTAAATTATGGATTTTTCATCAGAGGCTGTGATAGCTGATGACACAGAGGCACAAGGAGCTAAGGAAAGGTCCCACAAGCCCTCAAGACCTCCCCGAACAGCATCCCCAAACCATGAGGGCTGAGTTTGGGTCACCTGTCCCACCACCTACTCCCTCCTCTGTGGAAACATGAAACAACAATGTCTCCTCTGTTCTGCAATGTTGCTGCTCAAACAGACAGGCACCATCCTGGGTGAAATGACGTGGCCTGTGGGCCAGGGGTGCATGTTTCATCAGATCCCACCTGGACAACTTACACAGTGTCTGAGTCTGCACTGGATAAAAACAGTCAGTGGAATAACTTGCTGACAAGTGGGACCCCCTACCTTGGTGATGTCCACAGCTACAGCCCCAGGGTATTTTTCATTGCTCATAAATAACACATAGGAGCTGGGAGCTCACGCTGGCTGTGGTGGAATTTATAGCCATGAGGTGGCCTGTGACAGGACCCACCTGTGTGTCCCAGACAAATCCCATTGCACAGGAGCATGAAGAATGTGCCAGGAACTCCTGTTTCAATATTACTATTATCATGTGTATTTAAGGTATATTGTTTTGAATTCTACCAAACGTGTAGTTTTTAATGAACAGAAAAGTACCTGTACTTACAGTGTACGACACGCCATTCTGAAATCCATCCATATGCTGGAATTAGTCCATGCCTCCTTCACCCACTCATGCTGATTGGTGATAAGTATCATCATCCACCCATGACCCCTGTAGGCATTTTCATTCTTCTTAGCAAAGTATCTCAAGAATGGAGGAAAAAGTATCCAATGTACTCAGCCCTACTATGAAACTAATTATAGCCTAAGAATATGGGGAAAGGGAGGGGAGGGGAGGGGAGGGGGGAGGGTGCTTGGAAGGAGGGTGATTGGTGGGACCACATCTACGGTGGATCTTACAAGGGGACATGTGAAACTTACTAAATGTACAATATAAATGTCTTAACACAATAACTAAGAAAATGCCATGAAGGCTATGTTAACCAGTTTGATGAAAATATTTCAAATTGTATATAAAACCAGCACATGGTACCCCATGATTGCATTAATGTACACCGCTATGATTTAATAAAAAATTTAAAAAAATAAAGAGTGCAATGCATTGTTACTAAGCACTGGCTGCAATAAGCCTGGGGCTCGGTAAGCACTGGCTGCAATAAGCCTGGGGCTTATAAATCTCTTCAATTTATTCCCCATCAGACACTCTGATGTAACATCTTAATGCACAGGCTCAAAGTGGGGTGATGCAACAGGGTCACAGTGGGTGAACACGAGCCAGCCAGCTGGCATACCCACTATCTCCTCTTTCTCATGGGAAGGGCACCTGAAATCTGCTCCTGTAACAGATTCTGTGCACGAGACGGGTTTTGTAACTATCACCCCCTGACACGTTCCATCCAGGTCTCCTCATCCCATCCGGATTGAGTCTGTGCCTCCGATGGCTGTCCCCCAGTGTCTGCCCCAGATAGTGTGCACCCGTGTTTGTCCAGCACAATTCACAGCAGCTAAGACATGGACCCCACAGAGCCCCCCTTGGCAAGTAGACAGAGAAAATGTATGAGCTAAGAGCGTGGAATACAGTTCAGCCACAAGGAAGGAATCAACATCTGAGAGCTCTCTTATACAAGAATTCTCTAATTTCTCTAAATGTTTTCACTTTCCTCTCCAACCCCCTATTGTTCATAAAAGTCACCTATGGCCTGGTAAATGGATTCCAACTTGGGAAAATTCAACATTAGCCCCTTTTCAAAAGATGCCACTGCATTCACTCATGCTACGCTTCATAAAAATATACATCTTGTCCCCAAAACCTATACTGGAGACTTGGGGACAGGTCTGCCAGCATGCAGGTCCCAAGGGTGGTGCCCAGTGTAGTTAAAGCCAGGACATCCACTATAAGGCCCCTGAGGGCTCACGTCTGTGTCACAGACAAACTGACTCAAAGTGTTTGTCCTAAAAACCAGCAAGTGTATACCCCCAGTCAGCTCTGTCCTGGGCCTTCCATTAGCCACTGCAGAGACTATTCCCATAATGTCCCACCATCATTGCCCCTGGGCTCTGTGTACGTGCATGAGACCCATTGCCAAGCTCTCCTAAGTGACACATCCCGGCCTGGGCTGTTCCCCCTGTACTGAGAGACACACCCTGCAAGTGACCATTTGGAACAGCCGGTCCCTGGCCCCCAGAGCCAGAGTCGCCTTACACACTGGCCCGGGCTGACCCACTCCTATTTATAACCAACACCCAGCGTCACCAGCAACAGGGCTCAAACACAGCTGAGCGGCCAAGGCAAGTGCCCCGAGATCTTCAATGTACAGATCCTCTTTCCACAGGAGAGCCCAAAGAAGACCCAGGCCCCAGGGGTCAGGGGCTCCCCTCCGTCCCAGCCTGCAGGCAGCTGGAGCCCGGTGCTCAGCCTCAGTCCAGCTATGGGAAGAACAGAAGCTGTGTCACGGTGCTCTGAGAGTGGCATCCAGTTCCCTTCTGATGCCGAGGGTGACACATTCTCTGAGGCTGAGGTCATAGCTGCTGCTCTGCCTGGTGACAGGTCTTGGCTGTCCTGCCCAGCAGCTGGCTGGGGTCAGAAGGGTGTGGTGCGGATGGACACTGTACCCCCCTTCCTCCCAGGCTGGCCCTTGCACCCCAGGGAGAAGACATTTCCTCCGAGGTGTCTCCAGGGTCTGCCACCCTGTGCCTTTAAAAGCTACATGATGCTGTGCCAAGCAGGATGTCTAAATCTGGTTCTGCTAATCTGGACCCGAGCTAATCCCTCCCCATCAGGAGGCCAGGCTGGGCCCTTTGGAATGTGTGAGGGAAAGGCTTTGACCAGGTGAGCCAGCAGAGCCCCTCCAGGCCTATTCATAGACTCCAGCTTTGCAGGGTCCCACCCCAGGGAAGCTGAGCCCACCCTTTAAGCCTCAGTGCAGCTTTGGAATTCCTGGAGGGGCCAGTGGGGCTGGGTTTGGCGGAGAGCAGAGCTTAGCAGCTGTACCTCCCCTGCTGTTTCCAATTTTATTTAAATCTCACTCCCAGGAAGCTTCTTCTCTTTACATCCTCCTCTTGATTGTATTTGACCCCAATCTACTCTCTGAAGTCTGAGCTCCTCTTCCTTCAATGATACAAAATACAGGTGGATAGACAGGACACAGGCAAATAGACAGCACACAGGTGGATAGACAGGATACAGGTGGATAGACAAGACACAGGTGGATAGACAGAACACAGGTAGATAGACAAGACATAGGTGGATAGACAGAGCACAGGTGGATAGACAGGATACAGATGGATAGACAAGACACAGGTGGATAGACAGAACACAGGTGGATAGACTGGACACAGGACACAGGTGGATAGACAGAACACAGGTGGATAGACTGGACACAGGCGGATAGACAGGACACAGGTGGATAGACTGGACACAGGACACAGGAGGATAGACAGGACGCAGGTGGATAGACAGGACACAGGTGAATAGACTGGACACAGGTGGATAGACTGGACACAGGACACAGGTGGATAGACTGGACACAGGAGGATAGACAGGACACAGGTGGATAGACTGGACACAGGACACAGGTGGATAGACTGGACACAGGACACAGGTGGATAGACAGGACACAGGTGGATAGACTGGACACAGGACACAGGTGGATAGACAGGACACAGGTGGATAGACTGGACACAGGACACAGGAGGATAGACAGGATGCAGGTGGATACACAGGACACAGGTGGATAGACAGGACACAGGTGGATACACAGGACACAGGTGGATAGACAGGATATCTACAGGTGGATAGACAGGACACAGGTGGATAGACTGGACACAGGTGGATAGACAGGATACAAGCAAATAGACAGGACGTAGGTGGATAGACAGACTTGATGGACAGGACACAGGTGTACAGAATACATATAGACAGGATACTGGTGGGTAGATAGGACACAGGTGGATAGACAGGACACAGGTGGATAGAGAAAATACAGACAGATAGAAAGGACACAGGTGGATAGACAGAATATAGCCAGATAGACAGGATACAGGTGGACACACCGGTGTCTGAAACAGCTCACAGTCGGGGAGCAGAGACTGGGGTCTTTCCCCCCACTGCTGTCTGGGTGGGATAGGGTCCTACTGTGTCACCCCAGGCAAAGCTTCCCCAGAACATCCTGAGCAGGGACACCCATCCCCCTGTGTCTCCTGGAATCCCACCCTCAACAGGGGCAGGCTTCCCAGGAGGAGGCATGAGTTCGTATCACCTCTTCAAGGAAGGAAGTTCCCCCACGCTGGATGGGGCAGGAAATATGAGGGACAGCGATAGCAACGTGCAAGGGGAAGGTCAACAGGCTGAGGCCTTGCGTGCCGGATGGCGGCTGCAGGAGTGGACAGGACATCCGGCACCAGCTGTCCTCGGCCAGCAGCTGCTCAACCCAGCTGGCACCTGCCCTGGACTACAACCCAAGCTGGGATGGCTGGTCCCTGGTAGAAGCTGGCCAGTCCCAGGTCACTGGCTGGGAGTAGACTAATGTGTGGGGCCAGGTTAGCGGAGGCATCAGGGCAGGTACATATGGAGCTCTCTGGGCAGGTCACGTGCAAACTTCTGCGTGGAGTGCCATAGTGACCAGGTCAGGGTTTGGGCTTCTTGTTCAGAATCCTAAAGAACTTGGGTGCCTACTCACTCCCATGGCAGGTGGAGCCACTCAGCCATGGTTGTCTTTTCCCTCTTCCCCACAAGCGGGCGCCAGCTGCACCACAGCCGATGAGCCCCCACCCATCAACACACTCAGCCTGACACCAGGGCAGGGTTCTGGGCCTGCACATCCCCATCTCTAAAGGTGCCCAAAAAAACAGATGAGACACCTCATGAGTAAAATGCTGAATGAAGTAAACTGAAGTGCAATTGACAAGAAATAAATTCAAGGCCGGGGCGGTGGCTAACGCTGTGACCCCAGCACTCTGGGAGGCAGAGGCAGGTGGAGCCCTTAAGCTCAGAAGTTCGAGGCCAGCCTAAGCAAGAGCGAGACCCCATCTCTACTAAAAATAGAAAAACTAGCAGGCCATTGTGATGGGAGCCTGTAGTCCCAGCTACTCCAGAGGCTGAGGCAGGAGGATCACTTGTGCCCAGAAGTCTGAGGTTGCTGTGAGCTGTGATGATGCCACCACGGCTCTCTACCTGGGGTGACAGAGCAGGACTCTATCTCAAAAATAAATTAATTAATTAAATTATAAAGTAAAACAAAATTAGAGAAAGTAAGCCAGGCATGGTGGTAAGTAGGTGCCTGTGGTCCCAGCTACTCAGGAGCCTGAGGTAGGAGGATCACTGGAGCCCAGGAGTTCCAGGCTGCAGTGAGCTGTGATGACACCACTCTGCTCCAGCCTGGGTAAGAGAGCAAGATCCCGTCTCTAAAAATGATAATAGTGATTTAAACATAGAGTCACTGCACGAACCAATTCCACTTCTGGGTATAGACCACAAGGGATTGAAAGCAGAGTCTGGAGGGCAGTAACACAACTGTGTTCACAGTAGCCAAAAGCTGTAAGCAAGCTACATGTTCATCGGTAGATGGAGAAAAAACAGGACAAAATATTATTATGCCTTAAAAAGGAAGAAAATCCTAACACCTGCTACAAAAGAGAAGAACCTTAAAGATGTGATGCCCAGTGAAATGATCTGGACACAGAAGGACGGACGCTGCACAGGCACCCTGGTGTGAGGGCCCCAGAGTGGTCCATGCTCAGAGACGGAGGGCAGAGAGGTGGGTGGCTGGGGCCCCGGAGGGGAGGGGGAGTCAGTTTAACCAGGACAGAGTTTCGGTTTGGGAGGATGAAAGGGTGGTGGTGCTCGTGCACAGCCATGAGAATGTACCTAACACTAACAAACCGTGCACTTAAAAAGGTTAAAATGATAGATTTTGTGGTATGTATATTTTTATCATGATGAAAAAGGTAAAGCTTATTGGTGTTCTCCTTTTTATAATAAACATTTGTTAAATTATGTGCTTTTCATAAAGACTTTAGAAAACACAGATAAGCAAAAGAAAAAGAAAGAAAGAAAAGAAATCACACGTGTCCACCCAGGGCATACCACTGTTGGCTCAGAGGAGGGCTGAGGTTGGTTTCAGGGTTGCCCTTTCTTCTGGGCCTCTGCAGGGGCGGAGTCTCAGGGCCTATACCCCAAAGACAGCCCCAGCCACACCTGCAGAATCCTCCACCCAACCCCGGGTTCAGGGTAGACAGGAGGTCTTGAAACATTGCCTGGCAATCTCTCAATCTCTCAGGAAAATCTAACCCTGGGGAGACTTGCGAAAAGGCCCCTGAGAATCCAAATATGATGTATCACTTGGCATTCCCACTCAGCCTCAGGGACAGTCCCTGCCAGGCTGGTGGAGGGGGTCTTAGGAGGCATGACAAGGACCTCTATTGTTGGTGTCTTCTAAGATCCCTGGTGCACCTCTTAGTTCCCCAACTTCTCCTGATAGGCAACGACAGGAGTGGCCCTGAACCCGTCTATTCAGTAACAAACATGTGCTATGGGGTTTGGAGCCAGGCTGGGCCACAGTTTATTTCCCCCTAACCCAGGCTCCTCAGCAGACAGGTCCGGCCTATTCACATAATCCTTGGTGACGGGTTCCAAAAATGTTCAAGTCTGGCCTGAGCAACCGGAAGATGAGCTGTCATTAAAACAGAGGAGAGGATGGGTGCAGAGGACGCATGAGAAAGGGAGAGAAAACTTGTGTGGCCTGTCCTGGGGCAGGGGATGAATTAAACCAAGAATCAAGAATCTACCCTTCCAGAGCCAGCGTTTTTCTTTCTTTTTAATTGCATGTATTTGAGGTATACAATTTGATGATTTGATATGGATACATACAGTGAAATAATCACCACAATCAATATATTTAAAGCCTCCATCCCCTTACATAGTTACTTCTGTGTATGGTGAGAACACTTAAGATGTAGCCTCTTAGCAAACTTTAAGTGTACAACGTGGTATTGTTACCTATAGTTACTGTGCCAGGAAACAGATTTCTAAAACGTACCCCCTTCTAACTGAAATGTTCAGCCCTTTAACCAATAGCTCCTTTGTCCCCTAGCCCCCAGCCGTCACTGTTCTACCTGTTCCCTGAGTTTGACTTTTCCAGATCCCACACGAGTGGAATTCGTCCTTCTGTTCCTGCTTATTCCACTTAACACAATGTCCTCCCAGGCCATCCACCTTGTCACAACTGATAGATAACATTCTGTCCCTTTTTGCAGCTGAGTAACAGCTTTCAAGACATTCCAGCACTGTGTGTTACCTTGGGAAACAGTGCTGATTCAGGAAGCCTAGCAGGGCAGTATAAGGGCAGGATTGGGCTGTGGTATTGGACTGTCCTGGTTACGTTCCCCACACTAAAGCCAGCTACTTTTAATACCGCGACTATAATCAGAGCAAGCATCAGAACCATCACTCCACACTTCCTCGCACTTCCACGTATGTGCCTCTGAACACAGCACGGCCAAGTGTGGTCAGCAGATTTCCAGATATAAAATGCAGACCTGTGGCTCTTTTCCAGAGCTCAGAATGGAATCAGCCCCAAAGCCTGGGAGCCACCTGCCATCAAATACTTGCATCCCACAGTCAGGAGAGCTGTCCCGGGTCCTGGGCCATGGAATTCTCTGGGCCTGCAAATCTCACCTGACCCAGAGTAGTCCTTCTGCAAACCCAGGCAGGGAAATCTGGTCAGGGCAGTCCTTCTGCAAACACAGGCAGGGAAACCTGGGAAGGGCACTCTTCCTGCAAACACAGGGAGGGCAGTCCTTCTATAAACCCTGGTAGGGAAACCTACGCAGGGCAATCCTTCTATAAACCTGGGCAGGGCAGTCCTGCAAACCCAGGCAGGGAAACCTGGGCAGGGAAGTCCTTCTATAATCCCTGGCAGGGAAACCCAGGCAGGGCAGTCCTCCTGCAAACCTGATCAGAGGCTCTGCTGAGCAACCCAGCAACTGGGGGTTGAGTGTGCCCTCAGAGGCTGGCTGCTGTGGGAGACAGGCTCAACTCTCACATAAAGACCACAAGTACCTTCTGCTCAAACTCTGGAGACCCCCACTCAGCATCCTGCTTAAAAGTTAGCTGCATCCAAAAGCACTGAAGACAGATATTCAAGCAAAAAGCTGCACACCCACTCTCAGAGCAGCATTACTACCAACAGGAAAGGTGGAAATAGCCCGAGTGTCCCTTAGGGATGAGTGACATTGGACTGTCACATGTGGCCAAACACACTGTGGAAAATAACTCAGCCATGAGAAGGAGGGAGGCCCTGAAGCCACTGCAACCTGGGCGAACTCAGGGACATGACGCTCAGGGAGAGAAGCCGGAGGCAGGTCACCCAGCACGTGGCTCTGCTGAAGTGAAATGCCCAGAACAGGCCAGTCCACCGATCAGGACGTGGATTCGTGGTTATCTGGGGCTGGGAGCCATGAAGAGTTTTGGGGTGAGGGAACAGAGCTGTGGCGTTTCTTTCCCGAGTGATAACAATGTTCTAACACTTCTGTGAATATATTTCAAGCATACTTGAAGCTGCTGACTTGAACACTTAAAATGGGTAAATTGTGAGATGTGTGACTTATATCTCAATAAAGCTTTTTTCTTAAAAAAAAAAAATCAATGTATATACTGTATTAATAGAATAAAGGACAAAAACCAAGAGATCATCTTAATAGATGCAGGAAAACTATTCCAAAAAATCCAACACCGTTTCATGATAAAAAGTGGCTAAACCAGAAGCGGGAAGGGGGCTGGGGACAGGAACTCTGTCAACCTGGTAAGGGGCTGGGGACAGGAACTCTGTCAACCTGGTAAGGAGCTGGGGACAGGAACTCTGTCAACCTGGTAAGGGGCTGGGGTCTGGTCATGCCAACCCCAAAGTGCTGACTCCACCCAGGCTGGTGTGGCCCAGCAGGAGGAGGAGGCCTTGGGGACCCCAGCACTGAGCCTCGGGAGTGTCCCTACACCCCGGGAATAGCAGAGACAACATACACCGAGGAGACGAGGGCCCGTGGACTTGCAGAAGGTCCCACCTCCTCCATCACTGAGATTGTCACAGTAGGTCTCAGGATGAGGAGCTTCTTCAGAAAGGGGCCTGACCTGGAACACCGATGGTCAGTCATCACCCCATAAATGCCAGGCGCCCAGTAAGAGCCAAGAAATCGGAACGGGCTGCAATTCCACCCTGAAAAATGAACCCCTACCCCCTTCTGAGCCAGTGGCACACCTTGATGGAATTTGATTCATGTAGGTGACGTGCGTCACAGAAAAATGAGACTTTGGGACGCCGAACAGAATAAAAATGTCATGAAGGAAATGAACTGCATTTCATTTAAAATATGTAACAAAGCAAATGCCACAACAGACTATCTACAACAAAGCACTTTTTTGTTACTTTAAAAACAGATTACACAAACACTGCCACAATGTTTTAGATCAAACAGGCCCATAAATGTCAGGTTAAGGGGATTTTTTCTTTCTTTTCTTTTCTTTTTTTTGTACAACTTTTTCCCATTAAAACAGTTTGGGTTTTGCCTAGAATTATTACCTCCCTGAACAGAAAGCACATTTTTGTTTCAGGAAAAAAAAAAAAAAGAACCCACCCGCAATTATGCTATTCAATTTGTGGCTACAAAGATGTACTGTAATATAAAGTAATAAAAAAGGAAAAACAATATAAAGTGAGAGTTAGACATTAAATTACCCAACAGAAACCTGAGAGAAGGAAGCGACTTTACTGTATTGAGAGAGTTTACGAACGTGTAATCAATAATAAAGTTTATACATCCTGTCTTACGACTTGATTAAAAAATTCTTCTATTTATTAAATAAGTCTATGTTATTTCCAGAAGTAATGAAACAGCTGCCATGCGCCCAGGGGGCATTTTGCTTTGGGGGGAAGAGTCGGCAGTGGGGCTGCGCTGGGGTACTCCTTCCTCAAGTGCTGACAGGAACACTGGAGCAAGCCACGTTTATCTCTGGGAGGACTTATTGTCACAACCACTTCCTCTCACTCAAAGAAAGAGCACAGAGAAATCCAGGTGTGCGACTCAGAATCCTGCATTATCCAAATGTTCTCATCACTGGAGAGAAGCTGCGTGGCTCTAATTTAGCACAACTTCTATTTCCAAGCTGCAGGAAAATAACAAAGAGCTTTAATAACAAAGGCCTTGGATGTGTAAGTTGGGAGTCTCTAAACCCCAATGTATGGCCTCCTGGCCTGAGAATGCTCGGGCTGCACTGTTTACTGTGCACATAGGCACCCACCCCTCCCTCATGGGTGGCTGTGCCACCACGAAGCTACCCATATTTGCACAGAGCACCCTCTGACCCTACATTTTATGGCAATTTTGCCTCCAGCCTTAGCCTTTCTGGTACCCCACCAGGGCAGTGGTCACTTTGGGCAGAGAGGCTAGTGGGAGCTTGAGAGGTGTAAGAGGGAGAGCAGCCACCTGCTGGGGGCCACAAGCCTGGCTTGAAACCTCAGCTCCACAGCACATGGGGGACATGGCTTCATCTCCATGGGGCTTCTCACCTGTGAGGGGGATGGCGGTGCCCACCCAGGAGCGTGCATCCAGAGACACTAAGAAGGGAAAGGGACCCAGGGAGCCCCCCTCTCTCCCTCCCTCCCATGCGAGGACTCAGGAGAAGGAGCCATCTATGAAGCAGGAGATGAGTCCTCACCATACACAGCCTCTGCCGTCTTGGACTTCAGCCTCCAAAACTGTGAGCAGTAACCATCCCTTGTTGAAGTTGCTCAATCTGTGGTATTTTGCTCTGGCATCCCAAACAGAGTAAGATAATGTCTTTGAAGTAAATCAGGCAAAACTAAATGATCAAACATGGCCTCTTCCTCTCCTCTCATATGGGTCTCCTGGGGCTGCTGTGACAAGTTGCTGCAGCCTGGGGACTTCACCCAACAGGAATCTACCCAGTCACAGTTCTGGAGAATTTATGTCCACAATCCATGTGTCCACAGAGTTGCTTTCTTCTGGGGGCAGTTGGGGGGAATCTCCTCTGTGTCCCTCTCTCAGCTTCTGGGGGTGCAGGTGGGGCTTGGTCTGTAGGGCTTTGCCCCCATCTCTGCCTTCATCTTCCCCTTGCCAATCTCTGTGACCCAATTTTCCCCTTCTTATCAAGACACCAGCCCTAATGAATTAGGATCCACCCTAAGGACCTCTTTATTATTTGATTACCCTGTAAAGGCTCAGTTTTAAAATAAAGTCACATTCTGAAGTCTTGGGAATACAGACTTCAATGTAGAAACTGGGGGGGGGGGGGAACGTGCTCTAGCCACAACGACACCCACCCCTTCCCCGTGTTCATGCCTCTGCACACTGTCTCTGCCATCCGGATGCCCTGTACCCTTCTCTCCCTGGACTCCGTGGTGCCTTGTCCACAGCAATGTCATAGAAGCAGGACCCAGTATTATTGCCCACCTCCACAGCACAGACCACAGGCCCCTGGAAGCCACATCTTACCAGCTTCCATATCCCCCTGACTCAGTCCCCTGAGGTCCTCCCTTGCCACAGACTCATTTTGTCCCTTAAGGCAGTGATTTTCAAATGTTGTGCCATAGCACACTGGTCTGCCGAGAGAGGATCTTAGGTGTCCCATGAAAAATTTTAAAGATCATTAATTAAATTATTTTCAAAAAAGTTCAAAGCATAGTAAATATATTCTTTTTTTTAACTTTTTTCTTGATCAACATAATTTAAGTGTGCCATGGAAGTCTTAATGGGTTCAAATGTGCCGTGAGATTAAAAAAGATTGAAAAACACTGCTTAAAATTCAGAGGCAATGTTCTTTTTCTTTTTTTGCAGTTTTTGGCTGGGGCTGGGTCTGAATCCACCACCTCCGGCATATGGGGCTGGTGCCCTACTCCTTTAAGCCACAAGCGCCGCCCTCTTTTGTTTTGAGACAGTCTCACTTTGTTGTCCTCGGTAGAGTGCCGTAGCATCACAGCTCACAGCAACCTCCAACACTTAGGCTTAAGTGATTCTCTTGCCTCAGCCTCCCAAGTAGCTGGGTCTACAGGTGCCCGCCACAACTCCCAGCTATTTTTTGGTTGCAGTTGTCATTGTTGTTTGGCAGGCCTGGGCTGGATTCGAACCCTCCAGCTCTGGTGTATGTGGCTGGCACTCTCAGCTGCTGAGCTACTAGTGCCGAGCCCAGGAGCAATGCTCTAATGCATGAGCTTCCACCAAACAAGTCGATCCCTGTGAGAACCAAGGAGGCTGGCTTTGGAGGAAACACCAATTTAATATAGAGGAAACAAAAATATGGGTATATGGAGCTGAACACAGTGGCTCACGCCCATAATCCCAGCCCTCTGGGAGACGGAGGCAGGAGGATCTCTTGAGCTCAAGAGTTTGAGACCCACCTGAGCAAGAGCAACAACCCATCTCTACTAAAAGTAAAAAATTACCCTGGTGTTGTGGTGGGTATCTGTAGTCACAGCTACTCAGGAGGCAGGAGAATGGCTTGAGCCTAGGAGTCTGAGGTTGCTGTGAGCTGTGACACTATGGCACTCTACCCAGGGTAACAGAGTAAGACTCTGTCTCATTAAATAAATAAACAAACAAATAAAGAAAAAAGAAAGAACATAGTTCTCTTCCATTATTTTTGTGCTGGGCAGGCAGGGAAGCCATCTATCTGGTTCTGCTGGAGCGAACTCCCTGGGGGTCCGACTGGGAAGTTGCGTCTTGTGCACATCTGAAACTCTGGTGGGGCTCCTGAGGAGGATGGGCTCAAAGCCCAAAGACAGGACTTTTCAGGACTCACTGGCTATCAGGAGCAGCCCTGTGCTTCCCACTCAGGAGACAAACCGGGGCCTGAAGTTGCTGCAGAGCTGGTAGTTTGCTGGCTGGAAAGGGAGAGCTTAGCTGTGGGTATTGGGTCACCCCATGAAATTTCCTGAATGCCAGACTGCTCCCCCAGCTCAGTGGGCCCGAGAGGTGGGGAGAGCTTGGGAGGGACCAGAAGGTACAGGGAGTCCTTTGCAATCAGTAGGGCAATGGCCCATCCTCTGTCACAGGAAAACAAAACGTCCCTCAGACAATTATTCCAAGCTGGACTTCAAACCCCGAAATCAGGGGTTTTACACACTCTTCCACAAGCCAGTGGAACAGGACTAAAAAAAAGAAAGACACTAGCAAGGCTAGGAATGCCTTAATCTTCCTCCCAAAATAGCAAGACCACACCAATTCATACTGTCCCCAGCTGCTCTCCAAAAATAGAGCCACTCCACCATGCCACTGTTGGGTGATGGGCACGGAGGTGAGGGGACATGTGCCGTCTGCACGGATGTTTTTGGAGGCCTGAAATCCAGTCTACTTGTCCTGCAGCCAGAAATAGCCTCTCCTGCCCAGAGGCATGAGGCGTCCATGGGGAGGTGGGCCAGGCAGCTTCTGGTCAACCACCTTCCTCTGTGGACACGCTACAGAGTGCAGAGATGGACCTGTAACGCCCAGCCTCCTATAGTGTAAAGTGGCATCATTAGTCTCCTGCTGGCTGTTTCACAGGGACCTTTCTGCACTGACTGTTTCCAGAGGTTTTTCAGTCTTCTCCGTGGGGCCCTGGCACAGTGGTTACTCACCTGTGTCTTCTGGGAGGCTCCTCCAGTGTCCCCTGGCCCATTAGCACCCATCAAGGGCTCTGTCCTCCGAGCCCAAATGAGTCATCCCAGTATGTTCAGAACATACAAGACAGAGCTAGGCAACATGCAGTGGGAGCAACCTACTGGAAACAGGGCCAGTGCACACCTCTGCTTCTGAGTGCAGGATTTCAACTTGAGATGAAGAGGGCTAATGCTGACATCAAGGTGACACACATAGCTTGGCCGACAAGCAGGTGCTTCCTGGGTGCCTTGCTCAGCCTGAGCGAACGCTGGCAGGTCCAGGTGGACATGCACTGGACATACCAGCCTTTGCAGTGAGTGGCCCACTGGCTCTTGCTCTCGGGGTGGGGGACAACCCAGGGCCACACCTCGGGAATATCTCTCCCAGGTGAGCTCACCTCACCACACACCTCAGAGGCAGCAGAGCTGGCTTTGTATATCTCCAGGTTCCAGTGCCAGGAGACAAAGAGGCAGGAAATTCCTGAAAGCCACATGCAGACAGCACTAATCCTAACCCTGACGGGCCTGACCCTAACCCTGAGCACCTTAACCCTAACCCTGATAACCCTGACAGCCCTGACCTTAACCCTGACAGCTTTAACCCTAATCCTGACAGCCTTAACTCTAACCCTGAGAGCCCTGACAGCCCAGACCCTAACCCTGACAGCCTTACCCCTAACCCTGACAGCCCTGACCCTAACCCTGACAGCCTTAACCCTAACCCTGACAGCCCTGACCCTAACCCTACGGCCCTGACCCTAACCCAAACAGCCCTGACCCTAACCCTGAAGAGCCTTAACCTAACCCTGACAACTGTACCCTAACACTGACAGCCCTACCCTACCCCTGACAGACATACCCTAACCCCGTGGAAGCAGGCAGTGGGCACATCCACCTCCAGTCCCACAACCTCCAGTGGCTCTGAGAGCATTGGCCACATATAGACCCCAGAGAATTCACTCCCTGGGGTGGGTATGGGGTTGAAATCCACATTTGAACCTTTAAAACCATCTTGATAATTCCTTGGATTATGAAAATGAGGTAAAGAAAAATAAAATTACACATGATATCGTGTATGAACATATATATCACATCCAACTTGGGATTATTTGACTTAAAATTTTAGTGTTTAAAGGGTGCAAAAGCATATTGTCAAGTAGAATCTGCAGTTTGGGAAGTCATATAACCATCCTGTTTTCACTTTCAAAACAGTAATAAATTACACGAGATGTTTGACACTTTACTATAAAGTAGGTTGTGGCAAGTTATTTTACCCAGCTATTGGAGAACGTGAGAGTTCTGAGCATGTCAAAGGTGGGCTCAGCTGTGATGCTCAGTGGGTTAGGGGCGCCTATGATGTTTTCAACTTACAGTAGGTTTCTCAGTAGGTAACACCACCCTAAGGCAAGAAGCATCTGTCATATGATACACTGTTGTATGTATGTATGTAATAATAGTTACATATGTAGAGTGTATGTTATGCTATCTAATTGTATATGTATATAAGAAAATAGTAATATACATATGTATATTTCATATCTTGTATGTTACATAATCAATAATCTGTATTGTATAATTATATAAGGCATATTTTGCATATTACATGGGTATTCCAGATAGTGAGTTCACGTATTGTAATTACACATTTTATTCTACTATATGTGTGTGTGTATATATATATATAGAGAGAGAGAGAGAGAGGGAGACAGAGAGAGAGAGAGAGAGGGGGAGAGAGAGAGAGAGAGAGAGAGAGAGTCTCACTCTGTCCTCTGGGTAGATTTCCATGGCATCATCATAGCTCACAGCAACCTCAAAGTCCTGGAACAAGCATTCCTCCTGCCTCAGCCTCCTGAGGAGCTAGGACTACAAGAGCCCACTGCCCATGCCCAGTTAATTTTTTTCTACTTTTAGTAGAGATGGGTTCTTATTCTTGCTTCAGCTGGTGTCCAACTCCTGAGCTCAAAGGGATTCTATCACCTAGGCCTCCCAGAGTGCTGGATTACGGGTGTGGGCCACTGCGCTCAGCCTGTGTCCCACAGTATTTCTAGCATGTAGCTTTAACACACAGCTTTCCGTGTGCATGTGCACAGCTACCTCAGAAAGCTGAGCAATGTCTGTGCACAGCCTGCAGATGACCCGCCCACCCTCTGTTAGAGCTCAGGCCGGCTCTGTGAAAATGTGGCACATTGTTTTCAGATTCCTTTCTCTTGCCTAAAAGCACATCATGGATGTTCTTCCCCTCGGAGCTGACAAGTGCTCATGCCTTTTCCTGGGTGCTTATCACCCTCCTCAGGCCCAGAAGCACAGCCACCACCCTGCTCTTCCTCCAGGCCAGTTTTTCCCTGTGTCCCATCTTGGCGCTGGGCAGGGGCCTTGTTCCAGCTGGGCTCCTGAGCCTCTACCTTCATGCTCACGGGAATGATGGTGGGGGCTAAATCTTGAGAACTCACTATCAATGTTGACTCTCACTGCCATCCATTAATGCACGATCCATCCATCTCACTTACCTATCATCTGTATGTATATCTATATCCATTCATCTGTCAATCAGTTATCTATCATCTATCTCTATATATCTATCCATTCATCCATCATCTATCAATCATCTATCAATTGGTCATCTATCTATCCATTCATCTATGTCGCAATCTACCAGCTATTAGCTATTGACCAATTTCCTATTAACCCTTTATCATCTGTCTCTCGGTCCTCCACCTACCCACGCATCTCATCCACCTATCCACCTATCCATCTGCCGTTTCACTATGAACTGTCAGTCCCCTACCAATCATCTGTCATGGCTCTCTCTGTCATGCGTCTCCCAACTTGTCATATCTACACATCTATCACCTACCTGGCTGTCTGCACCTACTGAGTCACCTCTCATCTGCCTATTCTCTATCTCACCGTCTGCTTTCCATTCCTCTGCCCTAATCGATGCCCCTTTCCTCCCCACGTCTGGAAGGAAACCCAACTCAATACGGAGTAAGAACTCCGCTGTCCAAGTGTGGACCATCTCAGTTCTTTTGTAGAGGAAAAACTTACATTGGTGAGGTTTGGGTTGAAAATGGGTCAGAAAAGAATCCATGTGGACCTGAGTGTGGACCATCTCAGTTCTTTTGTAGAGGAAAAACTTACATAGGTGGGGTTTGGGTTGAAAATGGGTCAGAAAGGAATCCAGAGTTAATGACCCACTTTGTGTAACCCAATTTTAACTCTGCCACGCTCCCCGTCATTAGGAAACAGCAATTCAACAGAAAAATTCACAAACTGTACAGCCAGAACTGTCTAGAGCCATTTGCATCACAACAATTGTGGGGACATGGGGTCTTATGAAGGCATTTGCCGTAGTTGGACAGTTAGAAATGCACCAACTCTTGGACATCTTGACATCCCATCCCCAGCAAAGCATCAACACCAGAATGCACTGGTCCCACCGCCGACCTGAGCTTGGCAGGGAACACACCATTCCACAAACACCACTGGTGTCCCAAATTCGGAGCTGTTCCCACGTCTGCCTCTTCCCAGCAAAGGGCACATAAAACACTGCATTTCTGTCATGGAAGGGACCGGTGGGGCTTCAGAGCTGCGCAGGAAGGGTTGATGACATACTTAGGATTCTATAGCCCGGGGGTAAAGCATCTCTAGCACCAAGCATGGCTGTGACTTCCTACAATGTGCTGGTATGGGGCCTCTGGGGCATGAAGGGGGCCCTAAAATAGCTGAGTTATGTGCTGCCAGAGGGGCCCTGAACTCAGCTGTTCTCCCCAAGGGTGTCTCCTGCACACAGGCTTCCCGGGACCAGCTGTGCCAGCTCAGCCGCCATCTTCTTGAACCCTCAGGGTGGCGCAAGGATGGACCCCCGTGTCTGGGGAACTCTCAGTGGCCCATTTATGACAAGATGCCCCACAGCACTGTTTAAGGGTGATGTCTGGGCCTTCTGTCCACACGCAGTAGACAGGTGGACATGCAGCCTTCACTACTGGGGATTTGTCTACTGGGGAGTGTCCTGTAAACACAGTGTACAAATGGGAGGAGGGGCTTAGGACAACCCAAATCTATCTTCTCACGGTCCTGGAGCCCAGGAGTCTGAGATGCAGGTGTCTCAGTGCTGCACTTCCTCCACAGGCACTGCCCCTCCCAGCTCCTGGGGGCTCCAGGCGTCCCTGGGCTTGTGGCCTCATCACTCCAGTCTCTGCCTCCGTCTCTACGTGGCTTCTCCTCTGTGTCTCCTCTGATGTTTCTGCTTGTTGGCTGTTGTGGACAACACAGCTAGAAATTCCCACATGCAAGGTTTTGCAAGGACATGTGCTTTCATTTCTCTTGAGCATATGCTGGGTCATCTTGTGCTTCCATGTTTAAGCATTTGAGGAGCTGCCAGACCGCTCCTCATCTCTTAAAAGTACAAATCCGGCCAGCCATGGGGCTCTCACCAGCACTCTGTAACCCCAGCACTCTGCAAGGCAAGGCAGAAAGATCCCTTGAGCTCAGGAGACTGAGACCAGCCTGAGCAAGAGTGAGAACCCATCTCTACTAAAAGTAGAAAAACCAGCTGAGTGTAGTAGTGTGCACCTGTAGTCCCAGCTACTCGCATACAGCAGACTGAGGCAGGAGGATCATTTGAGGTCAGGAGTTGGAGGCTGCAGTAAGCTCTGACGACACCACTGCACCCCAACCTGATGGACAGAATGAGACCTTGTCTCAAAAAATAAAATACAAATCAAATGGGGTCAGCCCTGTATGTAAGGTTTGCAGTGAGTCCTTGTCCCATCACTCCAAGGCCCTACTGATGCCCTGGCATCCCCAGCCTGGCCTCATCTCACCGCCTCCCCCCCCCCCCAGGAACTGTCTGCTCCAGCCCTAAACTCACCCCAGCCATAGGCCCCTCACCCGGCTGCTTCCCCTGCCTGGGACCCTTCCCCACCTGTGGGGTCCTGGTGTCTCCAAACCTCCTTCTGATCCACACTGCTGAGAGGAGTGACCCAGACTGGCAGCTCCCACCACAGATTCCATTTCTCTGGGGACCTCAGGGTCACCCTGGTCTGCAGGTCAGCCCTTTTCCCCCATCTGTACTCACTGGCCAAGGCCCTGGCTACTATAAGTAACAATTCCTGGAAGAGGAAGCTACTAAGCTCACTGTATTTACTTCTGGGAGATACCATTGCCAGTATCGCTTTCTTTATACTCTGCACTTCCCAAGCTTTCCCCAATCAGTATCTATTATTTTTACAAGCAGAGAAAAGCAGTGTGCATTAGCACAGTGGTGTACATCAGCAGCCCTGCCCATCAGAAACACAGCCCCGTGTCACTAAGAAAAACGTGCATTCTACCAACGGTGCTGCAAGCCAAATGCAGGTCTCACCCAGGGGAAAACCAGCTTTTATCAAACTGGCGTTGATAAAAAAAAAAAACAAAAACTGGTGTTTATCAGACCTCATTCCCAAGCTACTTAAAATTGTACTGACAGAAACAGAAGGAAGTATCACGTCTGACATCCTAAGGGTTTTTGTTTTAGTTTAGAGGGAAAATGTGTGCCATAGCAAAAGTCCTGCATCTAAGGTTTTAATTAAATAATTACCTACAAAAAAATTTTTTTTTTCCTGAAAGAAAAATTAGTAGCTATTTTCTAGAGCCACAAATTGCTAAGAACTGTAAAATTGCATTTTTGGCTTTTATTTTCTAAACATATGTGTAGCCCAATCTTCTCCAAAATAATTTTAACTTAGATTTTGTATTAAATCATTAGGGTGTCATTACTTAAAAGTTTAGAAGATTCTGATCTATAACATTTGGGTTTTTCCTCCAGCCAAACAATTCTCCAACTCTCCAGACACAGATTGGGTATCCCACGATTCAACCCCATTCTGATGTTGCCCACCTGGCATGAGCTTGGCCCCACAGGCCTGTGCCAACCTCAGACACCATTTGAGGTTTGGGGCCCTCCCTAACCCAGGATGGCCTCATCTGGAGATCCGTCACTTGATTACATCTGTAAGGACCCTATTTTCACAGAAGTTCCCATCCCAGAGTTCCAAGTGGACGTGGATTTTTTTTTTTTTTGCAGTTTTGGCCAGGGCTGGGATTGAACCCACCACCTCTGGCATATGGGACCAGCGCCCTACTCCTTTGAGCCACAGGTGCCGCCCTGGACATGGATTTTTGAGAGACACAATTGAACCCACCACTGAGGGCATTGGTGGAGGGGTAAGGTCATCTTCAAGGTCATGTTTAAGTCACTGCCTGCCCCGGCCAGGACCAAGCACTGGGGAAGAGGAAGGGAACCCCACAGCCAAATCTTGGAATTTCTTTCCATAGAGAAGAGTGGATGGCAGAGCCAGCCCCCGCCCACAATCTCAGAGACTCTGAGCCTAGGCACTGCAAAGGCTTCAGCTGGGTCAGAAACCACCAAAGCAGCCAGGTGTGGTGGCTCATGCCTATAATCCAGCACTCTGGGAGGCTGAGGCAGAAGTATCGCTTCAGAGCAGGAGTTGGGAGACCAGCCTGAGCAAGAGCAAGATGCTGTTTCCACTAAAAGTAGAAAAAACTAGCTGGACATGGTGGCAGGTGCCTGTAGCCCCAGCTACTCAGGAGGCTGAGGCAGGAGGATCACTTGAACACAGGAGTTTGAGGTTGCTGTGAGCTAGGGTGACACCACAGCACTCTAGCCTGGGCAACACAGTGAGACTGTCGAAAAGAGGAAGGGGAGAGGAGGGCAGGGGAGGGACCCACCAAAGCAGAACGACCCAGCATGGGATGCCCCAAACACCGCCCAATAGGACGTCTCCCCTGGACGTGCGTTCCTACAAACCACATCTCAGCACTGCAGGGAACCTTCACCTGGAGGAGTTCACTGATAGGGGATAATGCTCTTGCCACGTGGCAAGAGCTGAACTCATCGAAGATTCATCAGATGACTGTGATAGGGGCAACCGAGGTCACAGAGGACAGGTAAGGGCCCGGACACCCAGTGGAAGGTGGTGACATTTTGGGATAAAGCTCTCCCTTTAGAAAGTGAGGTGTTTCATAGCACCATGACTCCTAACAGCCCCAAAGCAGGAACCACCCCAGTGTCCCACAGAATGTGGTCTGTCCACGTGATAGAAAAATTCTGCAGTGGTGAAAAGGAATACAGCTATGACACCTGCCACAGCGGGATGGACCCTGAAGATGCCATGCCTGGTGAAAGAAGCCAGATGCAGAGGGACACCAGAGTGTGGCCCACTTCCGTGAATTGTCTACGACAGGCAGATCCCAAAGACAGAGCATGAATTGGAGAATGTGAGGGGCTGGGGAAGGGTCCGGGGAATGACTGTTAATGGGGATGCGCTTTCTTTTTTTTGAGACAGAGTCTCAAGCTGTCACCCTGGGCAGAGTGTCATGGCGTCACAGCTCACAGCAACCTCCAACTCTTGGGCTTAAGCAATTCTCTTGCCTCAGCTTCCCAAGTAGCTGGGATTACAGGCACCTGCCACAACGCCCAGCTATTTTTTTCTTTTTTTTTGCAGTTTTTTTTTTGGCCGGGGCTGGGTTTGAACCCGCCACCACCGGCATATGGGGCCGGTGCCCTACTCCTTTGAGCCACAGGCGCCGCCCCCAGCTATTTTTTGGTTGTAGTTGTCATTGTTGTTTGGCAGGTCCAGGCTGGATTCAAACCCGCCAGCTCCGGTGTATGTGGCTGGCGCCCTAGCCACTTGAGCTACAGGAACCGAGCCATGATGGGGCTTTCTTATGATGAGAATGTTCTGGAACTAGACAAAGGTAGGAGTTGTATGACATGGTAAATGTGATAGTGAATTGTGGTTTGCTTTTTTTTTTTTTTTTGTAGAGACAAGAGTCTCACGGTACTGCCCTCGGGTAGAGTGCCGTGGCGTCACACGGCTTACAGCAACCTCTAACTCTTGGGCCTACGCGATTCTCTTGCCTCAGCCTCCCAAGCAGCAGGGACTACAGGCGCCCACCACAACGCCCGGCTATTTTTTTGTTGCAGTTTGGCCGGGGCTGGGCCGGAACCCGCCACCCTCGGCACATGGGGCCGGCGCCCCACTCACTGAGCCACAGGCGCCGCCCGTGGTTTGCTTTTAAATGGTTCATTGTATGTCATGTGAAATTTGCTTCATTTATGTTATGTTATGTGAAGTTTACTTCAATAAAAAAAAAACAACTAAAAATAACAATTTCAAAAGCACCTAAAAGGGTGTTTGCACCAACATGGTGCTCTGGTCCTAGACAAGAGGGAGGGATTTACTAAAGGGCATTTGACAGCACAGGGTGCTGGGGAGGAGGGTGGAGACCCCAGTTCTTGGTGGGACGGGGGAGAACTGCCAGGGAGACCCCCATGTGGCCCTGAGGTGGAGATGCTGGCTGGGGTGGGCCCAGGGGGTTCAGCCTCCCGCACGGGGATGCCCACAGCCCTGCTCAGGAAGATGGGCTGAGGGCAGATGCTTGGCCACCTGGGCTCCAAGGCAGGGGTGCGGGGGCTGCCCATTCAGAGCAGCTCCTGGGGTCCCTGAGGCCCCCCAGGCCCTGTGTCTGCAGTGATGGGGTCAGTGCACACAGGCACCCCACGCCCAGGTCATGACCCTGGGATGGGCCGGCCCAGTCTGCAAAGAGAAGACCCCACTCAGCCACACAGCCCAGGCAAGGATGCTGCCAGCTCCAGCCCCAGCTAGCCATTCGGAGGATTCTGCAGATAGACATGCCACCCGCTCCCGGCAACATCAAAAGGAAAACAGACCCCTCCACTTGATACCCCCCAGACATCTGCCTCCCTTCCTAAAGCCCCTGTGCACCTCACTGTGTCCCCCGGAATGTCCGCCACCCACAGAGGGTGGACCAGAACAAGCTTGGCTGCACGTGTCCCTAGTCCATATGGACACCTGCTCGCGGTGGGCTCCAGCATGGGCCAAGATCCCTCAGAGACACGGATGATGCTAGTTATCACCACGCAGGACCCTAGCAAAGGCGGGGTCAAGGGGCACACTGGGTATACACATGCCCTTTGAACGCGCTTTCCAGATATTCCCTCCTGAACACCCTGAGGATAATAAGCACATGCTAGCGCTGGCCCCCTGGGACCTGGGGCTGCCTGCTCCAGGCTCAGATCTCTGCACTTCTAGCTGCTTCTAAACCTGGACACATTTCCACCCCCTACAACCCGAGTCCTGCACGACCCTCAAATTCTGTCTGCATCAGCCTGAAGTACAATCTTCTAGGCTGTGGAGGCCCTCCTCTACAGAATTTATGTGCCATGGTGGGCTCCCCAATTCTACATCACCTCCTGAGAATTCATCGTCTCTCCTTGCCCCCAAGTCCTTATTCCTCCCCATGTCCTTGGGAGAAGCACAGCCTGCCATGGGGTCCTGCAGCCTCTTGTATTTCCGACAGGGAGGCCCCCTGCTCTCTGCAAGGCACATTTATTCATGTAAATGGTGCTGTCTTTGCCTTTCCCAGGTAGCTATTCCATTTTTCACGCTCTCGTTTACATTAATTCTTAATGTTTCACCATACTTCCTTCTTTCTTCTTCTTTTTTTTTTTCTTAACAATGGAGATGTTACTGCTAAGGCAATAAGAGAAAGCCGGCCCACGATGTGATGTGCATTTCTGCACTTCATGGGAATATGGAATCGACTCCATTATTTCCCTCCTTACCAGAGTGCTTCCTGCCACTTGATTACCTGAACCACAGCACTTCTGTGTGACATCCGTCACCCTGGCCAGCGTGAAATGCTGAATATTCAGATTAAATTGGAGCTTTTCCCCCTATGAATAAGGAATTTGATTCTATTCTATAATATACACTGTCTCTGCGGACAGGAAATTGAGTTGAAGGTTGCTGAAGGCAAGTAAGAAAATTGTATTATCCAAATACAAAATTCTTTCTTCTATCATCAAAACCCGAGACACAGCCGTGGGGAACCAACGGCCAGAAGAGAATTCAATTAGAGATGAAAATGGAAAGGGGGCATTTTCAACTTACCTTTTATTTTTACAAACAAGTGGCAGCAAGGAGCACTGGGGACCAAGGGGGTATTTGTCAAGGGCCCTTACTCTCTACTGATGGTGCAGGGGGAGTCCCAGTGAGTTATAAGGGGATGGTAAAGCACGGGCCATGACCCTGCACTCCAGGGAGCCGATGAGGTCCCTCCACAAGGGAGCACACACCTGCAAGCTTGTCCTTTGGGGATTCTGGACAAGGCATGAGGGAGCTCATGGCACCTTAAACATTTGCATGTCCTGGTGAAGCCACAGAAATGTTTTGAACATGACATCAAGCACGGGCACAGGGCAGCCGTGCAGAGTACAAATCCACAGCTACTTCTAAGACAGATGCCAGGGGCTGGGCAAGGTGGCTCACACCTGTGATCTCAATGCTCTGGGAGGCCGACAAGGAAGGATCCCTTAACTCAAGAGTTGAGACCAGCCTGAGCAAAAGGGAGACCCCCATCTTCACTAAAAATAGAAAAATTAGCCAGGCATCGTGGCAGGTACCTGCAGTCCCAGCTACTTGGGAGGCTGAGGCAGGGGGATCACTTGAATGCAGGAGTTCAAGGTTGCTGTGAGCTTTGATGCACAGCACTCTACCCAAAGGGAGAGAGTGAGACTCTGTCTCAAAAAACAAAAATTAATTATTAATTAATTCAGGGCTCCCTCAGGAAGGAGGCATCAGATTGGACTTGCACTCAGGGTTTAAAATACGCCAAACTGAGAAAGTAAGTTCATTAGGCAAAGTTTCGCAGAGCACTCTTGGCCACCTCTCTCAGGATGAGCCAAAGCCACAGGTTTCTGGGACTTACTACACCAGAATCTCTGGGTTTTAAGAAGCTTCCAGTATCTGAGTGTCCTGGGATTGCCCTGACAAAATCCCAGGAACCATAAATTAAAACAGCAGGGATTCACCCTCCCCCATCCCTGGAGCCCAGGAGTCTGAGATGCAGGTGTCTCAGGGATGCTCCCTCCACAGGCCCCAGGGGAGGCCCCTTTCTGCCTCTCCCAGCTCTTGGGGGCTCCAGGCGTCCCTCGGCTTGTGGCTACATCACTCCAGTCTCTGCCTCCATCTCCACATGGCTTCTCCTCTGTGTCTGTCTCTCCTCTGCTGTCTCTTGTGAGGACACCTGTCAGTGGGTTTAAGGCCCTCCCTAATCCAGAATGGTCTCATCTCAAGATGTTCAACTAGTTACAGCTATAAGACTGAGTTATACATCTACCAATTTTCCAAACCACATCCCATTCACAGTTTCGGGGCTTAGGCCCTGGCCTTGTCTCATGAGGCGACAACAGTGAACCTCCTGCACTAGGGCTGGTGAGGGAACCAGGCAGGCATCTCCATCACAGCCGTGTTCCCCTTTTTAGAAATGACATCGGCTGGGTCTACACATAAACAAACCCTGCCATGACACTTGTCAACTGTCCTCAAATGCTTTGGTTTCTCTGTCAGTAAAACGGTGCTGAGTAATCCACCCTACGGCACCAGTTTAAAAGATTAAATCCCAGGCAAAGCACGTGCCATTGACAAGCATCAATCAGAAACAACAAGTATCCACAAAGGAGCAAATACAGTAGATGCAGACTATGCTCCAAGCCCCCAAACAGGCACCGAATGTCTGTGTGGGAAGGGGGCGTCTGCAGGGTTGGGCCCCCAGCCTCTCTTCTCTCCTCCCAAGGCCCTTCCCAACTCAGTGTCTGTCTGTCTGTTCTTCCTGCTCCTCACACAGGATCTCTTTCTGAGTTACATCTAGCTTTTCCTCTACCTATGTGCTTTCCTTTTATTCTTTTTCTTATTGAAGTGAAATTCATATAATATAAAATTCATCATTTTCTTTCTTTCTAAGAGTCTCACTCTGTCACCCAGGCTAGAGTGCCATGGGTGGGGCTACAGGTGCCCACTACCACACTCAGCTAATTTTTCAGTTTTTAGTACAGATGGGATCTCGCTCTTGCTTAGGCTAGTCTTGCACTCCTGGCCTCAAAGCAATCCACCTGCCTCGGCCTCTCAGAGTGCTAGGATTACAGGCGTGAGCCACCGTGCCTGGCCCAAAATTCACCATTTTCAGGTGAGCCATTCATGGCATCACCATGCTGTGTGACCAGCCCCTCTGTCTATTTCCCAACCATTTTGACCATCCCCAAAGAATACCCCTTCCCCGTTATCAGTCACTGTCCTGCCCCTCCCCAGTGGCTGGCAGCCCCTAACCCACCCACTGTGTATTGACCTCCCTGTCTGGAATTCCCATAAAGGGCAATCCTACAGTGTGCACTCAGACACTGGACTTTCAGTGGATAGCTTAAAATATGCTCAGAGCCCAAGGAAACCAGGAGAACAATGTTTTTCACCCAATACTAAATCACAATAAAGAAGGAAATTATAAAGAGGAAGCAAAGAGACACAGTTTTTTCTTTACCTCTGAGTTCCTTGGTGCTGTTTGGACAGTTGAGATTTCCAAGTAAATCTCATCACTATGTTCACTGTGCTCCTTGCTGCCATGACCTCTCCTGAGGCCTGTGTCTCACCAGATTCGTATGTTGGAGCCCCAACCCCCAGGACCTCAGACTGTGGCTGTCTTTGAAGATGGGTCTTTACAGAGGTGATTAGGGTACAATGAGGTCTCCAGGGTGGGCCCTGACCCACCAGGACTGGTATCTTTATAAGAAGAGGAGATGAGGACACCGCCACGCACAGAGGGACATAGGGAGCCACGTGAGGACATAGGGAGAGGACGGGGGACACCAAGGAGAGAGGCCTCAGGAGGGACCAGCCTGAGACACCTTGTTGATTTGGACTCCTGACCTCCAGGACGTGATGCACACGTGTGCCGTTTTAAGGCATTTATAGCACTTCATCAAGGCAGCCCCGGGACCCTAAGTCAGCCTGCAGGTTCTCATAGCCTCCTTCCCCCCAAGTCAAATACCTCAAACCCATTCAGTTCTTTCAGTCTGAGCTCGAAACCTCCGATGGTTCTGCAGTTTACGTGTGAGCCCAAATCCTGTCGCTGAAATCACAGTCAAACATTCTCATCTGTGTGTCTACACCTTGGGCAGCATGGCCAGCCTGGGCTGGACTTTCTCTGAATTCAGAGCCAGGTCCTGGGGACACACCAGACTTCTCCCTCTCCAGGGGAGCTATCTGTCCAACTTAGTTCTTCCGAGGGTCTCAACTGACGTAGCAAAGGCCACATCTGGTCTTTTCCCCAAGGTTGTGTTGTAACCGACGCACATCTGATTTGATGAAAAACCAACTCATTTCCCAATGCTGTGACTTCTGGGCCGGCCTACAGGCTGAAGTTCTGCTTGCAGGTGGCCTGTTCCCCTCTGAACAGGCCTCCTTTTTGTTTAGGGCACCAAACACAATTGGATACAAAAGCTGGCTATGCTTTGTGCTTCCAGATCCTTCAGCAGTGCCATGGATGTGCTAGCTCATGTTTCTTCCTTACAGGTTACTCAGACCACAGGTTGGCCACTGCTGCAGTGAGGCACCACCAGCAGCCAGCGGCTACAGCTGAAGACACACAAAACACGCAAAGACTAGACTCGGGGTGCACAGGTGCAGCCTTCAGGGCTGTCACGCAGCCCTCGGGCCCTGATCTCCCCAAAAGTCATCATGCAAAGATGGGAAAATGAGCCCATGAAGTGAGCAGGTGTCTGAAAACATTCTCCACACAGAAACGAGCAACACACGTGTACATGGCTTCTGCAAGGCCTTTCCCTTGTTCAGCAAAGGGTATGGGCACATTTGAACATCCTTCTTGTTTGTGGGTATTTGAGACTTTCCAGTTCTCTTTAGTTTCTTTAAAACTTTTATGAATTAGTTTCATTCTTCCTCTTTTCTTCAAACTCTTTTTCTTCTTTTAAAGCTTAAGTAAATCAGCACAAACAAAATAAAATCATGTTACAAATTACCAGGTCCATCTGGTATTTTACCTAAAATGCTGCTCAGATAGTAAGTTTTTTTTGCTCTTGAGACAGTCTCACTTTGTCCCCTTGAGTAGAGTGCCTTGGTGACATCCTAATTCGCAGCAACCTCAAACTCCAGGGCTCAAGTGATCCTCCTGCCTCAGCCTTCTGGGTAGCTGGGACTACAAGTGTCTGCCACAACATCCAGCTACTTTTTTTCTATTTTAGTAAGAGACGGGGGTCTCGCTCTTGCTCAGGCTGGTCTCAAACTCCTGAGCTCAAGCAATCCACCCTCCTCGGCCTCCCAGAGTGCCAGGATCACGGGCCTGAGCCACCGTGCTTAGCCAAATAGGAAGCTTGTAACGGATTTTTTTACTCCCATTTTTGTCTTTGTGGCTGCATGGACATACAAGGAAACACCATAAAACCATCTCAGTTGAAAAGAACTTCGAAGGCATTTGTTGTACTGTTTTGTCTCTATTTTAATCCAGTGAAAGCAGCCTCTCCTGTCCTGGATTGGCCTGAGTCCAGAAGAGAAGGGGATAACGAGGTGCTGATGGCAGCTGAGTGAGGTAACAGAGCAGGCAATATGGCTATGATGGCCCAAGTCTGCCCACAGCTCTGCTCGCCCCGCCCACCTTCAAGGAACACACAAGCAGGACACTGGAAAGAGAAATTCCTGCACTTAAAAAGTGTTCCAAAGGATGTTTTATTGAGCAACAAACAAAACCAAATGTTGAGAGAGGAAGTCAGTCAGTAATAAAAAAAAAAAAAAAGCAAATAAAAATGAAGAAAGGACCAGAGAGAACATGTAAGTAACAGCAGCATGAGCCCCTGGGACAAGAACAGAGCAGGACTCCAGGGAAGTCCTCACTTCCCGCTGGAGAGGGAATGACTCAAAATCCAACATGTGCACGTTTGTGGCCAGTCTGGAGTTCACTGAAATAAAGGTTAAAAAAAAAAAAAAGAAAGAAAGCAGGACATTCAGGCTGAATGTAAGTGGCAGATATAAACTCGGTCACTCATTGACCTCTGGCAGAGGCAGCAAGTGAACTTACAGGTTAGGGTCAGTCCAGGATCCCACTCTCAGGGGTCTTTTCTTCTCCGTGTGTCCAGCTTAAGTGTGCAGCCAACTTTGTTGTTGTTGTTTTTGGCCAGGGGCTCATGCTGCTGTTACTTACATGTTCTCCCTGGTCCTTTCTTCATTTTTATTTGCTTTTTTTTTTCGAAGGCATTGTTGCTGTGTTTAACCCTGCCACCTCCCATATATGGGGCCAGTGCCCTACTCCTTGAGCCACAGGCACTGCCCAAGTGTGCAGCCAACTGCCCTGGACCCACTGCGAGTCATGGTGTGAGGTGACTCGTTTTTGAGCCTCCAAGTAGGGATGGAACATCAGTCATAGGGACCACACTGTGAGGGGCCTACAGGATGCCTCCCAGGGACCTGGGCTAAGGTGGGTTAAGGAAGGTGACTCCCAATCTCCCAGACCACCTGGCTCCCTCCTCTCCCACCTCCCAGGGATAAGACCACACACTTGAGGTTACACCCATGCAGAGTCCCTGGAATCTTCATGCTGCTGCCCACCTTGACCCCCCTTCCCTTCCCCAGGACAGCTCTGGTGACCACCCACCACTCCTGCAAAATGGATGGGACCCAGTGGACCAGGCTTCCCCGTCCTCAGCCAGCCAGGATCAGAGTGGTCAGCAGAATTCAGCACCCATTGAGGCTGAGCTCAGCTCGTCCTAAGGCCCTCAAGGCTTGGGGTCCCACAGCAGCTCTTTGTTCTCTCTGGCAGGGCCCCAGGCCCAGCACAGGCAGAAGGCACATTCCTTGTCTACCTCGAGTTTATTTCTGTCCCACTGGCATTGGGCCTCACCGCTGTGCCCCAAGCAGATAAAGCCCTCTTGTGCAGCTCAAAGAAGCCCTTTCCCGCAAAACCACGCTGATGAGCCCAACAGTGACTTACAGCTTACTGAAAAACCCAGAGTGAAAAGCACCGTGGTTCTTCGAAGATGCAGACACGTCTGTACGTGGTAATCTCAGACATCTGAATGCATGTCTACTTCCTGCCAGAAATGATGGCATGGAACACGCAAACATTTGCTTCCCAATTAATAAGAATAACATCATAGATTTCCTGGTTGACAGTGCCCTTACGACCACGTGTATTAAGGATTTTTATCTCCAGTTATGAAACACAAACCGAGTTTGCAACCATCTCGCTTTATTTGGTGAGCCTGGCTCTATCTACACAATTCAGAAGTGGAGAACCCAGCTCAGAAAAGGCCTTGAAATCTCCCTCTAAAAGGGGGCAAACCCAGGGGAAAACCTTTATCATAAATATAAGAAAAAGAAAACATCTCACAAAAAAGGGCAAGATCTACGGGAAAAGGCGCATATGTGCAGGATGGATGACAACGCGCCGCCTTCGCAAACACTTAACAGTCGAAATAATAATAAATAAAGTACTCCTTGGGCAAAAAGGCATTTAAATAGTGTCACTTCTCTCGACAGAAGATTATGATTTTTGCAATTATCAGAGCCGTTCATTTCTATCCCAAAAAGCCGACGTTTAAAGAAGTCCAACTGCGGGGCGGCGCCTGTAACTCAGTGGGTAGGGCGCTGACCATATACACCAAGGCTGGCGGGTTCCAACCAAGCCAAGGCCTGCTAAACAACGATGACAACTACAACAAAAAAAAGCTGGGTGTTTCGGCCGGTGCCTGCAGTCCCAGCTACTCGGGAGGCTGAGGCAAGAGAATCGCTTAAGCCCAAGAGTTTGAGGTTGCTGTGAGCTGTGACGCCACAGGCCTCTACCAAGGGCAACAAAGTGAAACTATGTCTCAAAAAAAAAAAAAAAAAAAGAAGTCGAACTCCTCCAACCTATCGCTCCTGCTCAATGAACAAAACTGCTGTAAACGGGGCACTTTCGGTCAGAAGCAGCACGTCTTATCGAAAAACAGGATATTCATCTTTCGAGCGCGCTCCCGGCGCTCGCACCTCGCATGCTCGCACCCGCGCACGGCACCACCCATTACGCATGCGCTTCATCGTGTCCCGCCCCTCTCCGCGCTCACGCCTCTAGGCCTTAGGCGCGCTTCCGGGGGCGCTCACTGCGCATGCTCGATCCATTGGCCTCTGGAACTGCGCTTCCACAGCACGTACGACGCATGCTCCATCGAGATGGTCACCCAAACCTCTCCACTCCGGCTCCGGCGTGCACGCATCGCGCATGCTCGACCGAAAGGACTCCAGAACTCGGTTTCTGTGGCACTCACGGCGCCCGTTTCATCTAGCCAGTTGCCCCTCCACCTGCTCCAGCGGGCACGCGCATGCTCGCACTTCCCTGTCCTTAACGCCGCCTCGCTGTCGTGGGCCGCACTCCTAAAAAACCTAAGCATAGAAGGATCTCCTGTTCCCCTTGCTCACCCCTGCCCCTCGGGCCCACAAGTCTCCTTAAAAGACTTCACCGCAGCGAGGCGCGCGGGCACTGAGCCGCACCGTCGCCGCAGCGATGACATCACTGCCGCGCTGTGGTCGCGCGCGATGACGCTAACGCGGGCGCCTGTGTGTGGGAGCGCGGCCGGCGCGCCCATTTTGAAGCTGTCTTGAGTCGGTCGGGCCCAACCGCAGTCCCAGCCGCGCCCCTCCCGGGTCCGGTCTCTCGAGTCCGCGCAGCCCCCGAGGCGCGGCGCCCCCGCCGCCACCCCGCGCCCCGCAGCCCCCTCAGGGTCTGGGGTCCGCTCGGCGGGGGGCTGGGGAGCGCGCCCCGGGGGTCCGTGCTCACCATGCCGCCCGGAAAGGTCCTGCAACCGGTACTGAAGATGAAGGTGGACGAGCTGTTTCTGCGCTGGCTCAGCGAAGCCGGCACGCAGCTCATGCTGCAAGAGTGTCTACGCGGCATCCAGGCGCGTCCGCCAGAAGCGGGGCCGCCCGCCCCGCCGCCCGCTGTGGGGGCGGAACGCCCGGGGACTTCCGGCCCGGCCCCCGCTGTTCCCCTGGGGGCCGCCTCGAGCCCCAGGAGTGGGCTCCACCCGCGAAGCGCGCGCAGATCGTTGGGGACGCGAGCGGTAAGTTCCAACGGCGGGGAGGTGACGCGGTGCAGGGTGATGGGGGTCGGCGTGGACTAGGCTGCCTGTTTTTGACATTTAGTCCCCTCGCCCGGCTCTCAGGAAGGCCCCCCACACGGACCGTTTCGTCACGGACAGGTGCAGCCCCAAGTCGGTCGCACTTTCAAAATTTTCAGTTTCGTAGGTTGGCTTTTTTGTATCTATTTCTCAGCCATTTCTACTTTCTTACCCAAAGCGCCTAAGGTTTTGTCTGCAATTTAGTGGTAAATTTGGAGTTACTGGAGAGGGACAGCAGTGTGTTAAAAAAGAAGAGGATGTTTTCTGCCCTTAATGCTGTGTCAGGTTATTATTTTATTTTAGCCACAGCGTCTCATTCTCGCCCTGAGTAGAGTGCCGTGGCGTCATAGCTTACAACAACCTCAAACTCTTGGGCTTGAGCAGTCATCTTGGTCTCAGCCTCCCCAGAAGATGGGATTACGGCCCCCCTCCCCCCGCTATTATTTTCTATTTTTACTAGAGATGGGTGTCCCTCTTGTTGAGGCTGGTCTCGAACTCATGCGCTCAGGGGATCTACCTGCCTCTCCTTCCAGGAGTGTTGGGATTACAGGCGTGAGCCACTGCGCTTGGCCAGCTGTGTCAGTTTGAAACATATGGTTGGTGCCTATTGTATGCCTAGAACACTCCTGAAACCTGGCATGTTAATATTCCTTGTCTGTAACGTGTGAGGGTTTTTTGATGGGATGCTGACATCTTGACAGCAGCATCAGGCACATCCTGAAGTGATACTCTGTAGGCCAGTGGTTTCCCAGCCAGAGTGGCCACCTTCTGACAATGAGTGAGGGCTGGGCGTTGGTCCCAGGAGAGACTGTTTCTGAATCATTGGTGGTCCTGATGTGTCCTAATGGATATAGAACATTTCCAGAAATTAGAAAATGAGATAGAGCTTGAGGCAGCCTTGCAGAGGTCCATCATCCAGATATACTGATAGAGCACTTGTCTGTACCTGCAGGACCTCACAGCCCCAGGACCCATCCCCTGAGCTCTGGCCCAATTCACCTTCCCATAAGCTGCAGAACTGTACTGCTCTTTACTGGGGCAGCAGGATGTGAGAGGGCAAGGGCTCAGGAAGGGTGCTGTAGTAATGGCAGGTCCCTCCCTACATGACTTTCCTTGTCACTGGGGCAGCAGAACAGGAGTGAAGGCTTAGGAAGGGTGCCCTAGTAATGGCAGTTCCCCTCCTTATGCGTCTTCCCTTCTTCTTCTTTTTTTTTTTGAGACAGAGTCTCAAGCTTTTGCCCTGGGTAGAGTGCTGTGGCATCATTGCTTGCAGCAACCTCAAACTCTTGGACTTAAGTGATCTTCTTGCCTCAGCCTCCCAAGTAGCTGGGACTAACACGCCCACCACAATGCCTATTTTTTTAGTTATAGTTGTCGTTGTTTGGTGGGCCCTGGCTGGATTCGAACCCTTCAGCTCTGGTGTATGTGACTGGCACCTTAGCCGTTTGAGCTACAGGTGCTGAGCCATGTCTTCCTTTCTTACTGGTGTTGCCGGCCAGCTGCCACTTTGTCATTAAATGTATTTTCATGACAGAAAGCCAGGCCCTGCTCTGAGGTAAACTGTCATATTTCCTGACCCTGTGACTTTGTGTGAATTCCCTTAGCATTGGAAATATTCACAGAAGGATCAGCTCTGTGCAAGGCAGGCATTTTGGTGCGTTGGAAAGGCCATAAGCAGCTCAGGTAGAAATTAAGTTCCTAAGATGTTCAGGGCAGGGAGAGGTTGTTTCTCTCCTTGGAGTAAGATTTGAGGAAGTCAGTTGCAGGGCTGAGAAATGGCTGAATCTATTGCAGATGGGGCACAGGATGGAAGGAGGACCCTCCTGGACCATCTGGGGGCAGAAATAGAGGATGCCTGTGGCATGATGGCTGGGTGAAGCTCAAGGCTCTGCCCCAGTTCCGAGGCTGTTCCTGAGGTCTTCTGGAGGCCTAGGGCATGCTGGAGGGACGTGTTTTACTAGAACCAGTGTGACTGCTGATGCCTCAGGAGCCTCTGGGGTTGATGACGTTTGGACTGGACAGTGGCCGAGTGGGTGATGAGAGAACTGGCTCAGTTGTTACCGAGGCAGGTGACACAAAGGTCCCTTTCTGGTACCCAGTCACCTTAACCAGGTGTAGTAAGACAGAATGAGGGGTTAGGGTGTCCCCTGTCAGTCACACAGTCACCTTGACCAGGTGTAGTAAGACAGAATGAGGGGTCAGGATGGTTCCTCTCTGACACACAGTCACCTTGACCAGGTATAGTAAGGCAGAATGAGGGGCCGGCTGAGTGCAGAATAATTTTGTCTTAAACATCCCAAGAGCTTTCACAAGTGACAGTTCATCTTGTATTAATGGGCACTTGGGTTGATTCCACATTTTTGCAGTTATGAATTGTGCTGCAATAAACATCCAAGTCTTTTTGATAAAGTGACTTTTTTTTCCTCTGGGTGAATACCCAGTAGTGGGCTTGCTGGATCAAATGGAGGGTCTACTTTAAGTTCTTTGAGACATCTCTACACTTTTCACAGAGACTGCACTAGTTTGCGGTCCCTCCAATAGTATATAAGTGATCTTTTCTCTCCACATCCACACCAGCATTTATTCTTTGGGATTTTTTGATGAAAGCCACTCTCATTGGAGTTAGGTGATACCTCATGGTGGTTGTGATTGCATTTCCTTGACTTTTTATTATTTTTTTTTTTTAAGAGAGTTTTACTCTGTCCCCCTGGGTAGAGTGCTGTGGCATCATAGCTCACAGCAACCTGAAACTCCTGGGTTCAAGCCGTCTTCCTGCCTGACCCTCTCAAGTGCCTGGGACTACAGGCACCTGCCACAACACCCAGCTAGTTTTAGTAGAGATGGAGTCTTACTCTTGTTCAAGGCTGGCCTGGAACTCCTGAGCTCTGGCAGTCCACCCACCTTGGCCTCCCAGAGTACTGGGGTTACAGACGTGAGCCACCATGCTAGCCTTTTTCTTTTCAGTCTCACTCATCACCCAGGCTGGAGGGCAGTGTCGCCATAGCTCACCACAGTCTCTAACTCATTACCGCACCTGATTCTTGTGCCTCAGCTTCCTGAGTAGCTGGGATTATAGGTGCCATACCCAGCTCTCAATATGTCTTGGGTGTTTGGAATTTATGGATCATCTCAGTTAAGTGTCAAAAAGTAAATAACCCAAAAGAACAAAGCCTTTTCATGGAGAAGAAATGATAAGAGTTTATTTTTGTGCACCCCGTGATGCAGTGAGTGAGGCCATGTTTACCCTGGAGATGTGATTCCAAACCACAAACTGCAGGGATGGTGATGCTTAGGGCCCAGAGAAGAGATTCTCATAGATAAACTTTTTTCTCAGCTGCTCAGACATGTACAGGATTGAGTATGAGCTGCCTGGCCGGCTCTCTCCTTTCCAGGAAGAGCTGTAGCCCAGAGGTGGTAAGTGGCAGGCAGAGCCATTGGGAAAACATGACATGATGTGGGTCCAGAAGCAGAAGAGAACGTTGTTTTTGCTGCAGCTTTGTGCCACCTGCACCCTGACATTACAGAGAGGTCAGATTGTGTTATGTTCCTGGCAAACAGTGTGTGAAGGGTGCTTGGAATGTCTCCTTCCTGTGTTTGTGGACAGGGAACAGTGGGTGCCAATTAGAAATGCAAGCACCTGGTAGGCCTGACACCAATGATGGCGGCCAGGAAGTTCCATGAGGCAGAGGCCCTGAGTGTGCCTTCAGAGTCCAAAAGCTCCACATGCACATCTGTTACTCACACTCTCAGTGACCCATTGATGCTCCTGGAAGAAGAAATGAAGGTTCAGGGCATGAGCACCTTTGTGGCAGCTCTGCTTCCTGTCCCTTCGACCCCCACCTTGGGACACAGCCCCGTGTTGACATGGCAGTCCATCACAGTTGTGTCTGCCTGGCCCTGCTCCGTCTGTGCTCACAGGTGCCTGGCAGGAGTGCAGCCTGTCAAGTGAATTCACATTGAGGGCTGATGTTAAAATGGCCCCAGGAGTCGGGGGCCTCTCAGAAGGTGGAAGCAGAGATTGGAGAAAGAAACCAGTCCAGGGAAGGAGGGGGATTCAAACATCATCTTTTAACGTTTGATTTTTAAAAGGACTTTGGCCAGGCACAGTGGCTCACGCCTGTAATCCCAGCACTCTGCACCCAGAGTGAGGCGGTGGATTACCTGAGCTCACAGGTTCAAGACCAGCCGGAGCCAAACAGGAGGCTAAGGCAAGAGAATCACTTGAGCCCAAGAGTTTGAGGTTGCTGTGAGCTACAACTCTTTGCACTCTAAAAAGAGCCACAAAGTGAGACTGTCTCCAAAAAAAAAACAAACATGGACTTTGTTGGGGTTTAGTTGACATCTGACAAGCAGCACTGGTATGTGTTCAAAGCATACATTCTCATGGATGTGTGAACCCGCTGAGTAGCCCCCCAATCCCTTGTGGCCCCAGGCAGCCTGCTGTCTGCTCTGCTTTCTGTCCCTGTCTGGAACCAGCTCTATGTGTCTGAGACTCGCCTGGAGATGAGCATCTACTGTATGCTTATGGCCATTTGTGAGGCTTCCTTAGTGAAATGTCTGTTCAAATCTTGGGTCCACTTTCTAAGTTGGGCTGTCTTTTCGTTGAATTGTGAGAGATCTTCACAGAGGGCTAGATGCAGGTCCTCGGAAGGGTAATGTGTTTGCATGTATCTCTCGAGTCTGTGGCTGGCTTTTTCATTTTCTTACCAGTGTTTTTGGAAGAGCAAAAGTTTTTTAACTTACCAACTTTTTTCTCTTATGATTGTTATTTTTTGTATCTTATCTACAAAATGTTTAACTGTTACAAGGTCTCAAAGATTTTCTCCTATTTATCTTTGAAAAGCTTTCTGGTTTTAGCTTTTATGTTCAGGCAAATTACTGCTCACATTGTGAAGAGAGATACCTGCCAGTCCTGTGGCACATGTTGGAAACTCTTTTTCCCACTGAATTGTGTTGAGGAGTGTTGGTTGACTGTGTATGTCTGACTATGTTTCTGGACTCTCTTTCCATCCCACTGGTGTATGTTTATACTCTCACCAAATAGCACTTTCCAGATTAGTGTAATTTACAGCAAATTTTGAAAGCAGGTAGTGTAAGTCCAACTTTGTTCTTTAAAAAACACTTTGGCTACTCTGAGACATTTGCATTTCCATATAAAGTTGAGAATGAAATTGCCAGAAACTACCAAAAAAAGCCTGTTGGAGTTTTGATTTGTATATTTTTAAATCTATACATCAGTGTGGGATGATTGATACCTCAGTGGAATTTCCAGTCTAAACACAGGACACCTTTGCATTTATGAAGGCCTTTGTTAATTTCTTTAGCAACCTTTAGTTTTCAGTGTACAAATCTTGCTCCTCCTTGGTTAAATTTATTATCTGTTTATTTAATTTTTTAATCTCTTAGAGCTGTTGTATAGTTTTAGTATCCAGTGAGCCCTTGACTTGTATCAAAGTGTGGGTGTGCCAGCATTGTGGAGTGTCAGATTGGGCTATTTGGAGATAAATATACGCACACATGTATTTATTATAATGTCTTATCGTACATTCATACAAAATACATTGGAAGAAGAAAAAGTAGCTAAAAACCCTCAGAGCAGGAGCCCTGAGTTTGCCCTATGACTGCATCAGTTTGGGCCTGATCTTCAAACAATGGTCTGTTCTTGTTTTCTGTAGTTGGCTCTGCTGAGGGTCTGTGTGAGGAGGGAAAACGTTCAAGCCCTTCTTGTGACCATCAAGAATTTGCAGGCACTGAAATTGTTCAGAGACTAACTGTTCCTCATTCAGTTACCAGCAGAGAGAGTGATGTGGTTTCCTGAGGTGATGTAGACAGGCCGTGCCCCCTCCAGCTATCCTCTCAGGCCTTCACATCAGAAAGGCAGCTCCCTTGTGCAGACAGGGCCTGCAACTTGGGTTTGATAAGTGTGCTGGATGGACACCAATGTGTCCCTTCTGTGCACAGGGCTGAGCCTCAGGGCTGCTGCCCGGATGGGCCGCAAGCTGGAATGCAGACCCCACTCACTACAGGAGCTGCACTCCCTACCCACAGCTGGCCACACAGTGGGCTATAGAAGGGCCCAGAGCCTGGACACAGACCCCACCGACTACCGGAGCTGTGCCCCCTGCCCCAGGTGGCCACACAGAGGGCTATAGAGGGGCCCAGGGCCTGGACACAGCCACCATGGCTGCCTGGCTGACTGTGAGGACCAGGCCCCACTTGTGGGCAGTGGGTGTGGCAGCAACTCCTGGCTTCTTGGTCTGCTGCACTCTGCAGACTGGAGTTGAGCCTGCTGGGGTTTAGAGAGGTTGGTGTGGCACCTCTGTCCCTCCTCATCTGCTCTGCCCCATGGTCACCACCTGGCACTCGAGGTGGTGGGAGCCATGGTTGAGTAGAGAGCTGGCAGGAACCGGGGAGTCTGGGTTGAGCTCCCCGTTGAGGCCTAGCTGACCGCGCATTCTTGACCCCATGGTGCCCAGAGGCCCTTGGGAGGCATGTGGGACAGGGCAGGCGTATCCCTGGGCCCGGAGAGGGTGGTGGGTTCCAGCCTGTCTGACAGAGGCAGTCCTGAAGGCAGGGCATCCTCTAGCTGGAGATGAGGTCCCACTCAGCTGCTGCCCAGACCCTTCCCTTCCAGGAGGCTTTCTTCTCTGAAGGGATTTTAGTGACTGTATTCTAGAAAAGAGTGGTAGCCCCCCACCCACCCACCCCTTAGTTTTCTTATATTACTGCCCAAGCTTTATTTTCATTGCTGTGTACACCTGCAGTATCCTTCCCAGTTTGCTCAGGGCTGAGTTGCAGGAAGAGCCTGGAGTCTGGGACCTTCAGGACCTCTCAGAAGAGTGTCTCCATGGGACGCCATAGCAGAGAGCTGTGAGAACCTAACTTGTGTGATGCCCCTGAGACACGTGGGTACATAGGACTGTCCTCCTGAGTGCAGAGGCTGGGGGTCTGAGGCAGGTCACTGCAGGATACCTGTGAAGACGGGACCACAGGCCCATGTCCCAGGATGTTTTGGTTGTGTCACTGGTGGCTGGGGCCCAGGGAGGCTGCTCAGTACCCCACAGTGTACAGGGTGCCCACAGAATCGCTCAACCCCAGGGTCGGGGACCAAGGGACTCTGGTCACTGCTTAGGGCTGAGGCTGAGAGACCCCAACCTATAGAGGACCTGTTCTGTGCACCTTTAGTAATTTTGGTTTTCAGATTTTAGATCTGTGTTGCCTTGAAAAGTCCCAGTGTCCCAGCCTGAGCCAGAGTGAGATCCCTTCTCTACTAAAAATAGAAAAATTAGCTGGGTGTTGTGGGCATGTGGAATCCCAGCTACTTAGGAGGCTGAGGCAGGAGGATGACTTTAGCCTAGGAGTTTGAGGTTGCTGTGAGCTATGGTACCACCGCACTCTACCAGGGTGACACAGTGATACTGTATCTCAAATTAAAAAAAAAAAGGTCCAGCGTCCATATTGGTGTTGCTCACACCCAGGTCTGCGGTCCTTTTCCTGCCTTCTGGGTGTATCTGTAACAGATAACAGATCATGCCAGGAGATTCAGAAAACACTTGATCACAAATTTACATCCCCCTGGTAAGCTTTTCAAACAGAGAATGTTCCAAAATGTTTATTCTTTCAACACAAACTTTCACCTTAAACTGCGTATTTATTTAGAAGAGGATGAAAGGTGAAGAGAATTTTATGAAAAATTTTCATAAAGATCTTCTGGGCAGATTAGGAGTTTGGGGGTCAGACGTGCGATAGTCTGTGTCCCCACAAGGAGAGGGCAGATGGAGTCACTGGCCCCATCCTTGTCTCTGTCAAGATTGGAATTTTGTCCCAGCAGTGGAAGAATTTGGGGGAGATACAGGCCCCCAAATAGAGCAGATCCTGGGTTCTGTGCTGCTCTGTAGACAGCTCCATCGCTGTCCAGCCCTGTGTAGACGGCTCCCTCCTTGCCCTGCCCTGTGTAGATGACTCTGTCCCTGTCCTGCCCTGTGTAGATGCCTCTGTCCTGCCCTGCCCTGCCCTGTGTAGACGGCTCCCTCCTTGTCCAGCCCTGTGTAGATGACTCTGTCCCTGTCCTGCCCTGTGTAGATGACTCTGTCCCTGTCCTGCCCTGTGTAGACGGCTCCCTCCTTGTCCAGCCCTGTGTAGATGACTCTGTTCCTGTCCTGCCCTGTGTAGATGCCTCTGTCCTGCCCTGCCCTGCCCTGTGTAGACGGCTCCCTCCTTGCCCTGCCCTGTGTAGATGTCTCTCTGCAGGTGGGGCTGGGCCTGCTGTGCTCCCCTCGCTGTGGCTGGCATCCAAGTGGTCGCTGAGGGAGGACGTGACTCCCTTTGAGGCAGAATTTGATGATAGAACAGTGCAGCTGCCTGGTGTGTGTGTGTCTTGGGGGCACAACGGGGCTGGGCCTTGAGCTAGAGAGTCTCCTGGAGGGCATCTTGGGGTGGGGGATGGAAGGAGCAGGTGGACCAGCCTGGGTCCCATGCAGGTGGCTATAGGAGTAGAGCCAGGTGAACCTGGGTGGGGGCAGACAGCAGGTGGGGGGTCCACCAGGAGGTGAGAAACAGGGGCCCCATCAGTAGGCAGGGTGCAGGGATTCTCAAGAGGTGTGGCTTGAGGTCCACAGGTCATATGTTGGGAACTCAGCTTGTGCGTGCGTGTGTGTGTGTGTGTGTGTGTGTGTGTGTGTGTGTGTGCGCGCGCGCGCGCGCGCGCACCAGGCACCTTTGCAGGCCATCTCGCAGTAGTCTTCCAGGAAGAGTATTAAATGCAGGCCTCAGACTGGCCAGGGAGTTTAGCTTTGGTGGCTGGTGGCAGAAGGTCACAGCAGGACAGGGTGTGTTTCCTGTAGCAAGGCCTGTGCCTTCGTGGCCCACTTTCTGGCTTTGTTGACCTGAGTACTGGCTTTCAGGGTGAGATAGGAAGAGATCTGCTCCTGGGTTTGGCTCCTCCCAGGTATGTGGGGCCAGGCTGGGTTTGGGGTCCACTCTGACCCAGGGAGGGCAGTGCTTCTGCACTGGAAGTGTGTGTCCCCGTCACACTTTCCTCCTGCACTTGTGATTGTCCCTCATGTTTGAATATTCGCCCTTGGTCCTGTTCTTGAGCTTCTTTCTAGAGAACTTAGAGGGGTAGGAGGCAGACTTCTGAATCCTTGGCAACGGTTAAGAAGTGGGAAAGATGGAGGAATAGGCAAGGAAAGTGGAGAGGCACAAGGGAGACAGGGACAGGGCAGGGACGGGACAGGGACAGACGGGGAGGAAGGAATGGGACAGGGGAAGGAATGGGCATGGGCGGGGCACGGACAGCTCCTTAGAGTTGAGTGGGGAGACAAGGTCAGTGTGACATGGCCACGCTGTGTGTTTGCAGCTTTGAGACATTCCAGAGAAGGAAAGACTACAGAGACTGGAGAGCCAGTGTTGCCAGGGCTTGGGGGACAGGGAGAGGTGAGCAGGGGGAGCACAGAGGACCTTCAGGGCAGTGAGACTGCTCTGCACAACATTTTCCAGTGGACACTTTATCACGTCGCCTCCATCCAGACCCACAGAAAGTGCTGAGCATGAACCCAAAGTGAACTGTGGACCCTGGCTGATGGTGACATGTCTGTGTTGGTCCATCGGTGGTCACAAAGGTACCCAGTAGAAGTGCGAGATGTTAAGTGCCAGCAGGCTCCCTGGCTGGGAAGGGCTGTCTCCTGACCCAGTGCCCACTCAGAGCTGTGGGCTAAGCTGGGGTGGGGTGTCTTGGGAGCTTCCAGCACTTGCAGAAAAGCTGGTCTCAGCTGTCTGGGAAGAAGGACCATCTGTCTGAGTGGGCCTCATTCAGCCAGGGCCTTCCAGACGGGAGCCTGGCGTCAGTGTGGGCTGCTTAGGGATGTCCCCTGACTTGCAAGACTTCTGTGTTTTCCTGTTTGCTTTTTATTTATTTTTTTTTTAAGTGCTATAGCATCATTTATTTATGCTTCTACTTCTCTAGACGAGGATTTTGTGTGTGTGTGTGTGGTTTTTGGCCGTGGCTGGGTTTGAACCCGCCACCTCCCACATATGGGACCAGCGCCCTACTCCTTGAGCCACAGGCGCCGCCCTGCTTTTTATTTGTTATTGAGACAGAGTCTCACTATGTTGCCCTTGGTAGAGTGCCATGGCGACAGCAACCTCAAACTCTTGGGCTTAAGCAATTCTCCTGCTTTAGCCTCCCAAGTAGCTGGGACTACAGGCGCCCACCACAATGCCTGGTGTAGTGTTGTAGTTGTTTAGCAGTCTCGGGTTAGGTTCGAACCCACCAAGCCCTGGTGTATGTGGCCGGGCGACGTACTGAGACTCTGTCTCAATAAAAAATAGAAAGCAAACGGGAAAACACAGAAATCCTGGAAGTCAGGAGACATCCCTGAACTGCCCACACTAACCACTGAGCTATGGGCACTGAGCCCCTGTTTGCTTTTTAAAGTAACTCTGAATCTGTTCTGTGCACTGGGCCAAGTTTTCCACAAGGGCAGAACATGGGGTGTGTTTACTTGGCATGTGTAGACAATTGACACCCCCTGGTTAACCAAATGAATGGGTGACTGGATGAATGAAAGAAGGAAGGAGGGATGGAGATATGCCGGTGAGGACAGGAGAAGCAGAGATGGCACAAGCCTGTCTTCTCTGCAGGGCTTTAGTGAAAGTAAAGGAAACTTCAGAGGCACTGATGAGTAATGACAGCTGTGTGGCTCTGGCCATATAACCAAACTCCAGGGGCTTTTGAAACAGTGGAAGGTGAAAGGGCAAGTCATCCTGCTGTTTCAGATGGGGACTCAGGCATTGTGGCCCCAGAATGCCAGTGGGAGAGCCCTGAGATGAGGCCTGGGGGCCAGGGAATAGGGCGTGAGCAGAGCCCAGAGCCTGGCGGGAACCTTGGGCTGGTGGGGCCAGAGTGCTGCCCCCAAAGTCATTAATCCCATTCAAGGGGCTCTTTCTCTGCTGGAGCAGCTTGCCTGGGGCTGGTTCCATTGGGTGGGGGTGGGGGGTTGGTTTCCAAGATGAGCCTGTTCTATCTGGGAGCTGGTTCTAGCTGGGGAATTCATTTAAGCTGGGGACCAGTTCTACCTGGGGGGCCCTAGGGGGGCTGGTTCTAGCTGGGGGAGGGGTTTCTGGGAGGCAGTTCTAACTGGGGAGCTGTTTTAGCTGGGGGAGTTCAGGGGGTCTGATTCTAGCTGAAGGGCTTGTTCCAGCTTGGAGGGTTCTAGGGGGGTTGGTTGTAGTTGGTTCCTCGCCCTTCTGGCAGTGTGCACTCCGTGGGTGTTCTTGGCATGGCACAGGCAATCCTGGTGGTGGGGACCTGATGTCACTGCTGCCCAGAGCACAACCACACACACAAATTATATCACCCCACCTGAGAGGTTCCCTTTAATTAATGTTTGTGGTAAAATCTCTTAAGCTTACTCTATTCTTAGCCCTGTTTCATCTCCTGCAAGACTTTTTGTGCGCGTCAGTGAGTGTGGGCTGGTCTCTGAAGTTTCTGCTCTTCCTGGCTTTGTGTGTGTATTAACGGCTGTCTCAGTTCTGAGCAGCACCTGTGACTCTCCCGGAATCCATTCTCAGTTCAGGATCTTCAGGCTTCATGCCACCAGTGTGCACCATGGGCTCGGGGTGCTCAGCTTTCCTTCTAGGTGGGGACCACGGTGGAGCCACCTGGAATGTTGGCTCAACCTCGTTCACAGTCCCAAGCCCACTTTTTCCCACTGCCCCTTCCTTCTCCTTCTAAGTATGATACAAAGAAGTGCAGTTAGCAAGGTGAGAAATGGTACAGATACAAAATCCCGAATGCTTCACCCCCAACCTTTGAAAAGAACATTTTAGAGCATCCACTGTACTTAGCTAAGTATTTCCAACCCCACAGTTTGGCGAAGGCATTCCAACCCCACTCGGTCTTGCTGCTCAGATACAGAGGCTGAGGTACCCTGGGGAGCGGTGGGCAGAGTGGGGAGAGTTGGCCCCGGGCCTTTCAGCCAGGTCTGGTTTTGCCGAGTGCAGACTTCACTCCCTGGAGGGAGAGGGTGGGCGGCCTTGCAGCCCAAGGGAGCTCTTACTGCTGACTGGTTTGTGTGTGTCCTAGGGCGAGCCACGTGATGGGGTCGCTGTGTAGAGAGCTCCCTCCTGCCCCAGGACCGTTAGCTGAGCGATAGAGAGGAGGGGAAAGGAGAGGAGAAGAGGAGAGGACAGAGGCAGGCAGAGCACTGCCTGCATGGGGTAGGCCTGGCCGGTGGCTCCCTCTGCACAGTTGTGGGTCGGGGAGGGGCGGCTGCGCCTGCCTCCCCGCCCCTCCACCATGCGCCCTCCTCAGCCTGTGGAATGCATGTGTCCCAGGGTCGGTCCCCACAGCTCCTGGCTGGGGACGCATGGAGCGTGCTGAGCCCGGCCACTGCCTGGAGTGTCCCGCTGGCCCTGGCCCGGTCCTGGCCCGAGAGTGTAGCGCCTGGCCTGGCCCCCGCAGGCCCGTGCGAGCCGAGGGCATGAGGCTTCGGGAGCTATCCCTGCGCCAGGACCCCGACCTCCGGCAGGAGCTGGCCTCGCTGGCCCGGGGCTGCGACTTTGTGCTGCCATCCCGCTTCAAGAAGAGACTGAAGGCCTTCCAGCAGGTCGGTAGGGCGGCCTGGCAGTGTCAGGGTGGGCTGTGGGGGGCGGCCTGACTGTGTCCGTGGGGCTGTCTCTGTCTCCTGCCTGTGAGATGGGATTCAGGGCTGGTGGTCTCCCTGCCCTGTGTGTTTCTCTAGCAGCAGCTCCTGTCTGTGCGTGTGACGACCCTGTGTCCCGTGTGGCCTGGTGCAGTTGGGCGTTTTTTGCAGGATTAACTGAGGGTGCAGTGAGAGGCCCACAGGGCCGCTGCAGAAAAGCAGGTGTTTCTGTTTGGAATGTGGAACTTGTAGGAAAATCGTTCTTTACAAAGACTGCCGGCAGCTCCTTTTCCTGTAGCTTTTGCTCTACCCTGCTAACCCTCCTTGTGAAAACTTTTAAGGCTTGATTTCAATGGAGATTATCTATAGAGATGTTAAATTTAAATAGCAGCTTGAATTGTTAGTGACACTAGGGGAGCTGCTCCCTGTTTGTGAATACTCAGTGTAACTTCCAGTCCTTGCTGGAGCTTTCCTTTTCCTTCTTCCTGGCCAGTTCGGTGTCCAAAAGGCTTTGTGGTATCATCACTTACCGCACAATACACCCAGCATGGTTTTTAATTCCTAATTGGCTTTGAAAGTTAGTCTCAATTCTGGTAAGTGCTGGGGAGAAATAAAATTCATGACTGTAGATTTTAGGAATCTGGTTGGAAAATTCCCTGTCTGCGGCTCTCCACTTGACAGGCACGGTGTCCTTTGATAACTTGTCTTTTTGCCTCCGCCTCATCTCATCCTCCCTTGGCCCCTGCCCTCCCCTGCCCCACCCGTGGGGCCACAGAGACTCAGGGTACGTCTCCCTGGTGGCCCTCATGGTCCTCACATGCTCAGTCTTGCCAGATGCTCTGCGTCTTGGTCAACGACATTTGGCACATTAACCGATGGTGTTTTTCTCTTGGTTTGCACTGTAAAGTGGCCCAAACATCCAGTGAACCAAAGCGTCCTGGTAGGGTGGGTAGAGAGACCTGCTTTTTGTTGATATTTTAACTGGGACTTTTCTAAGGTCACATCTGAGCTTTTACAGTCCCTTTGAGTGTTTTCTGTCCAACCTCTGTCTTCCACATTTTGAATTTTATAAGTGTGTACATAGTAGCCTGAAGTTTATCCTGCATTTTAAAGGAAAGTCTCTCTAAAGTCATGTAAATGTGGAGACTTGACAGTGAGGTCAGCTTCATGACAAACTTGAACTTCGTTTAGGAGCTAGGGAGACAGGTGTTGGTAGTTAGGGTTTCTCTTCCATAGTTAAGGTGCTTGGTACATCTGGAATCCCTCCCTCCCCACTCCCTCTTGCCTGGCTGTTGCTGTGTGCTCAGCTGTTGTGACTTGGTGGAGCCAGACCCCAGGGGCAGAGCCCATGCATGAAGGTCTGGACTGTTTCACAGAAGTTACTTTTTGACAAACCGGGGATTCCCTTAGTAGCAGGTTGGTTCATTTCACAGAAAATGTTTCAGTTGTTGTTAGGAATGGGAACATTTATTGTCTGAGTGTTCTCTGAAGTGTAGTGGAGGGACTGTAGGTTTGTTGGGGAGTATCTGTGCAGGAGGAGTGTTGGGAGGAGAAGGTGACTCCTGGCCCCACCCATGCTGTCTGACTGGGGATGAAGAGGCAGCCCTGGGTGACTGGTTGATGAGGTCTGTAGTGGGGCTGCTGGAGGTGGTGGGGTGCAGGTTCCACCCTCTATACTCCCTGCAGGGGACTGTGGCACCCTTTCAGGAGTTCTGTGGCTGTGCCACTTGGCGTGACCCTCTGAGTCACACCCCAGCCCCTAACAGATGTTGCTCCCTTGGTCTTCTGACTGTGCTCTGGTTTCTATTTCCAGTTTCTCTTGCTGCTGCTTCCCAGCGTGGGGAAACCGAGCTCAGCTGCCTCCCTGCCTTTCCCATTCCAACCCACTGGGAATTTCTGCCACTTCTGGCTTTGGGAAGGAAATGGGTGGTGCATGTGTGCCTTTGGGTCCCCTGTGTGATGCTGTAATGCCATATGGCAATGTGTAGGTAGCCCAGAAACTTCGTCATTTCTGACCTCATCTTTTGAACTCTGCCCTTATGCCTGGTCCATCTGACCCTGGCCTGACAGTCACCTGTGTCCTCACTTCAGTTGTGACACACATGCGGCCTCATTGGTTGTGACACACATGGCCTCCTTCAGTGTGACATACACACTCTCCTTCAAGGGATGCACTCACGTCTGGAGTGTGCCTGAGCGGGGCCCTCCACTGAGTTTTTGCTATAGCCGTTCTGGGTCCACACATCACCTGTCTGTGGATCCCTGAGCCTTCTGTCCACTGAACAGCATCAAGACCCCTCTGAGCTTGTCTCCCAGCCCTGGGGGTAGCCCAGGACAGCCATGCTGCCCAACTGTGGCCACACTGGGTCCTGCCCTTTTTCCCCCTGGAGGAGGAGTTTTTCCCATCCCCATGGCCTGGCTTAGTGCACTCTTGCTCTCTCTGGGTGTGTGGACACTGTTCAGTGTCCCTTTGGGTTACTCAGACCCCACAATGCACTGAGACCAAAAGTGCTGCCCCATCGCACAGTCACTTGTGTCCTCTGAGGTGGCTGTCCCCTGAGTCCCCTGAAGTGACCATCCCCTGAGTCTCTGATGTGGCCGTCTCCTGTACATGGAGCTGTCTTCTGGGTGGTCAGCCTGGGCTCTGGCCTGACCCCAGGTACATGCAGGGTCCCGGTGCTGTGCAGGAGAGGTGCCAGGGGCCCCTCACTCTGTGTGACTAGGCTCCACAGTCACCCCCTTCACCCAGAGCTGGTGGATACAGGTGCCCTTACCCCTTCTTTTCCTGTTTTCTCTGTGGTGGCCATACAACCTTCTTCACATCCTCTAGCCCTGTGCTGTGTGCAGAGCTTGTTGGAGCCAGGCCCTGCTCCAGCTTTGGGTGTGGTGGGGGTGCTGGTCTGCAAGTGTGGGAGCAGAGTGTCTATGAGGTAGAAGCGGGAGTCTGTGGGTGGTGTTGGGGAGGCCCAGCGATGTACAGCAGCACTTGGAGCCCTGTTCCACCTGCTGTGGCCCCTTCTGAGTCTGTCAGCCTCCGGGGCTCTGTGGGCCTTGACATCTCTGAAATTGTCCCTACCAACCCCCATCCTACCAGTCTTCTTGGTGTGCTGGAGAGATGCCTGTGAACCTCCCTGTGCTTTCTCACCTCCATTTCTGCTGCCTGTTTTAAGCATTTACCTTTTAACTCCTGTTTCCCCATCAATGAGTCATTGGCAAGTTTAGTTGACAGACGTCTTGCCAGCCCTTTAGGAGAGGCCCAAGGGAGCTGTGAGCTCTGGGCCCCAAGGTAGCTTGCGCTGTACAGCAGACGCTCCCTCTCGGGTGGTGGCCATCATCTGGGTGGGTAAAGGATTTACCTGTAATTCATGGGTGTCGTTCCCTGCTAAACTCTCCAGGCCCCGTACCATAGGGCCCATGCTTCATGCTGAGTCCCAAGTGGGGACGTCTGGACTGGGGGCATCACCCTATACTGAGAACACCTTTGCCTCCTGTGCTGTCACCTTCTCTGTGATGTTGGCCATGTGGGCAGGAGTGAGGGTCCATTCTGCTCATCACAACGAACTCCATCTCATGCCCACTCAAGGGATACTCAGGTGTCTAACTGAGGCAAATGGTCAAGAAGAGGTGTGACCACCTGCACATGACCTGGCTGCTTCCTTGTGGACCGTCTCTGCACCCTTAAGGGGCACTCATAGCTATGCAGAAAGAGACATTTGTTTTATGCCAAGGCTTTACTTTTTTTAGTCGTTTATGGACATGTTTTGCAAGACCGTATCTGCACCTGTCTGGGATTTTAGAGTTGCCAGGAGTCGATGCACCATCTTCTCAGTTCTCTGCGGCTGGTGTTGTCTTTACCCTGCACTGCACACGGGCGCCTTGTGAGGTGTGTGTCCCGTACACACAGTGGGATTAGAAGTAGAGTGATGTGGCAACTGTGTGCACCTGTGTTTGTCCTAATTTCCTTGCGAATGGACCCTGCTTGAGAATGGTTTTTGCAGGTAGACACAGGCACGCACACGTGCACAGTGCTGGTTGCATTTCCACCCCTGGTGTCTGCCCTGCACACAAGAAGCTCAGGGAAGCTGACACTTTCAGAGCCTCCTGAGACCTGCCCTAGGGCCTGACCAGTGGCCATTTCCCAGCCATGCCTGTGTGTCGCTGAAGAATGTGTGTCCTGCAGCTGAGTTGGTGCCAGGTCTATTTATGTACGTGAGACTGAACTTGTAAATCCTTGTGCCCTTACCGAGTGGTTTTGTTTTTGTTGTTGAGTCTGCTCTGTATGTTGGTGCCTGGGGTGGCCAAGCCCCACCCACCCTCTGTGCGGGATTCCTGCGCTTCTGTGTTTCTCTGTCAATGTCCATGCTGTGTGTGCCAAGGCTGCCCCATCCCATAAGCAGAGTTGTTCTCTCCCCTGTGGCTGACCTGAGCACCCCGCAGTATGTCACCCTCAACGTTCTGTCCACTTCATGGATATTCTGGTAACCACAGCAGCTGCCTGTTGTTTTCTTTCCACCTGCTGCATCTTTTTTATCTTAAAAAGGTTTTGATGTCTGTGTCCTTTATCTCACCCTTATAAATGATATCATTTTCTCCTTCCAGTCTGATCATTGTCTTTTAGCAGAGACACTTTCTCCATTTTTCATGACTGTTATTCCATTGGATTTATTTTCGGTGTTTGTGTCCTGTTTTATCCTCCGTGTTCCTGCCGCCTTTTTACTTTTCCCTGTTCTAGTTTGGGATATGCCTTTTCTACTAGCTTACTGTATATCTCAGAAAATTTCCTAAGTACTAAGACAATTATTCAATGTCTTTTCCCTCTAATCAGAGACCTCAGACCACACAGTGGCCCTGCCTGTCACATCCAGTCACCACTTCACCACACAATGTTGTTGTCCTCTTTGAGTTGTTTTTTGTTAGCGACTTAAACTCACATTCTTTGTACTAATTTATGTGTTCAGTCTGCTTAAATTTTCCCACCTGCACCATTGGCCTTGTCCTTCACTGCTTCTTCCAATTCACACCTTCCGGGTTGGAGCCTGCCTTCTCTCTACCAGCTTTTCCTTGAGTAAGTGTCTGCTGATGGCAAACACATTCTTCTTATCCGCACCCACCTCCCCGCCCCCTGTCTTTTTTTTGGGGGGGGCGGGGGTCTAAAAATGTCTCCATGTTAATCTTACAAGATACTTCACAGGACACCGAGTTCCAGGCTGTCAGCCGTCCTCTCAGCTTCTGCTGTCTGTTGTTTCTGTTGAAGAGTTGCCTGAAGGGTTGATTGTTTGCTCCTTTCTGTTGGTGTTTTTATTTGGTCTGTTTTTTAAGATCTGGCTATCCTAGGTGCTGTCAGGATTCATCATTGCGTGTCTAGGTGTGGGCTCCCTTTCTTATCCTGTGGGGGTTGTGGGTGCCTCCCAGCCTCGCACCTGTCCAGACCGTGGGGCTGCACCTTGCACACCTTCTTCACCTTTGGTTCCCTGAGATCCCCTCGACTGTGTTCCACCTGCCCTCTCACCCGCTCAACACATCTGCTTTTCCTTAACCCTTTTTTTTTTTTTTTTTTACAAATAAGCAAGACTATTTATTTACAAAAGATCTTTCCTACAAAAAAAGATAAATGAAGTTTTTCAGACAGATGGAAAGTGATAAGAGGTGGAAATTTGCATTTACAAAAAGGAGTGAAGAGTGCTTTTATTTCTTTAAAAACATACAAAAAAAGAGGCATACTTGTTTTATATTCTGCTGTTGTCAGAGCCAGGAGCCTGTGAGGATTGCTCCCTCTGGCTCTCATCCACTGTGCCTGATTTCTGTGCATTTTGGTGACTTTTGACTGTGACCTCCTTTTTCATGGAACTTTGTCTCAGTAGTTTTTTGGGTCCTATATTTTCCCATTAAGTCTTTACAGTTTCCATTAGGTCTTTCCAGATACTGCCAATTGAGGGCAAGTGTACATTTTTGGCTTGAGGGTTTGGAGCCATCCAGGAGGTGTTAAGTTCAGTTGCAAACCTCAGTGGGTCTTGTGTGGCTGTGAGTTCTCAGGGAGGCCCCAGCCTGCTCTCACTAGCCTGGCCTGCTCTCCCCAGCTCCTTCAGGCAGCATGTTGTAGGCTACAACTTTCCTTTTATTCCCCAGGGTTGGGGTGGGGTCAGTACTTCTGGTATTTTTCTCACTGAAGATGAAGGCTTCTGAGATCCTCCTCAGGGCAGCTCCCTTCAACGGCCCTGGAAACTGCCTCCTGCCCCATAGCTCTGCAGGCTGTGACAGGCATCCACATGCCCACTCGGCCCATGTGCCCAAAGGCACGGCCTTCTTAGGCCTTAGGGCTTCTCTGGGTTCCTCCTGCCAGGCATCTGTAGCCTTAGATCTTCCTACCTTCCTGCCAGCATGCAGATGTCTCCAGGAGATGCCTGTATAATAATATGCTGTCTGATAACTTTATGGTCTTTAGCTGCAAGTTTGGGCAGTCCGGATCCCTGGGTCACTATCCTGCTGAAAATGATGCCCTTAAAGCTCATGTCAGAATTGAGCTTTCCCTGAGTAAAGTTGGAAAACCTGATTTCAGGGCCGTCTCCACATGGCTTTTCCGGTGGGAGGGGTGACAGAGAGAAGAGTCAACTCTGGGGCCCTCCCAGCAGAGAGATGGGGCCGAGCCCTGAGGGGGATGCGGTGTAGACTTGGGGAAATGCAGATCCTGTTGCCATAGTCACCTAGTCCACCTGCTAACACTGCGGAGGGGGCACCTTTCAGTGACACTCTGCCTGCACCCGGGATGAGTGAGGGTACGGGCACCAGGGGTGGGGGCCCGCTGCTTCTATTAGGGGACCACAGGATGACCTGTGACCTGGCAGAAGGGCCTGTGCAGGGGTGTGGGGTGACTGTGAGGACGACCTGTGATCTGGAGGGTGAGTGGGTGTTGTCTGTCCCTGGGGGTCTGTGTCTGGTGGCCCCACAGCAGGTTTTGGTGAAGCAGGCGGGATCTGCAGGTATCTGGGGACTGTCGTTCCAAGGCCCTCAGTCTGGGCAGTGATGGGGTCTCACCTGAGCTCTAACACCAGCTTTCTCCCCCTCTGCCACGTGGTCCCCAGAGTGTCTACCCAGGACCCTCTCCTGCCATAGTGGGAAGAAAATGGGCACAGGTGGCCTCATGAGGACCCTTCTGCTAGGAGCAGGTGCTACCCAGGCTGAAGTGATTGGGCTCTGGGACGTGTCCTGCCCCGCGGGGTGCAAGGAGCAGCTGAGGGGATGGGCATTGCCACGGCCTTCACCTGGGAGCCTCTTTGCTGTGCAGCCCCAGGGGAATCTGCATTCAGGCCCTGGGTTCGTTGTGGTTCTTCCACATCCCGAAAGGCTGGACTGGTGGCCAAGTTCTGAACAGCCTGCCTCGGGAGAGGGGAAACAGTGCATGCTGTGATCTGAGCCCACGCTGGTCTGTTGGGACTACTTTGGGGCTCTTTTCTGCTGACAGCACAAACCACCTACACCAAGTCACTCTGGCCGGCTGGGTGTCAGTGCCCTTTTCCTTCCTGTCACCCTGCTCAGTCTTCTGGAGAGAAGTGATATCGCCCAGAGCAGTCAGCAGCTGTATGCACTTCTTTGACCATTAAGCCTGTGATCCTGAGTATGGCAGGAGTCTCTGACTTGTCTTGGGAACTGTCAAAGACATAGTGAGATCCTTTACAGCTAAAATCTCACCCGTAGTCGTATTCCAGTTCTCAGGAATGTGGGAAGCCTCCTACAGATGTGTATTCATTGACCTTCAGAAAGGATTTGATGAAGGGTGATGGTGGCACCTCAGGTGTGGCCATGAGCACCTTTCATACTGCTCAGGGGTGGCCATGGTACCATTCATGCTCCTCGGGTGTGGCTGTGGCACCGCTCCTGCTCTTTGGGTGTGGATGTGGCACTGGTCCAGCTTCTCAGATGTGGCCGTGGTGCCATTCATGCTCCTTTAGAGTGTCAGTGGCACCATTCATGCTCCTCAGACGTGGCCATGGCACCATTCTTCACTCTATGTCAGCACGTGCAGGTGTGCCATTTGCTGTGGCCCCTGTGCCTGGCACATGTCCATGGTGGCTCGGCTGTGCTGCATACTCTGTCTTATTCTCACTGAAGTATTTGTCTCAATGGGTGGCAGGCATCGCGTGCCTGTTTCCCTGGAAGGGTTATAATTCCCTCAGCACCCAACAAGTTTGATTCTGAGCCCTGGTGGCCTCGATGGCCTGGTGACTGGGGCTTAGGAAGGAAAATGGGTGGGATTTGGTGGGAAGTCTAGTGAGATGTGGGCTCCCTCTGACATCGGCCGTTTGTGTTTTCTCCTTTATTCCTGAATGTCTGGCTTGAGAGTAATCAATTCTATCCATGTTTTTCATGGATGGAACGGGGTACAAAAGCCGGCTCGAGGGTTACCAATTCTCTAGATCTCCTTATGTGGACAGAATGTGGTGCCCTCTATAATACATTCACTTCTATGTTAATTAATTTACTGGTCAAAATAATTCTGAGATCATAATTACTTTTTCCCATTTTATAGACAAAGAAGCTAATGTTCAATTAGATGTAATAATTTGCTCTAAGTCATGAAGCTGAGCACGAGCTCACCCTCCACAGGGTCCCCAGCCTCTTCTTGGGGATGCTCAGTGGCGCAGCCCAGTCACCCGTCACCAAGAGCCTGGGGACTCTACTTCCTGCTCTGTGCCCGGGATCCGCATCTTCTCCAATCTTCTCCAGAGCATCTCAGATCTGTCTCTCCTGCCCCTGGCCCAATCCCTTTTCCTGTGCCTGGCACCGCCAAGGCTCCCTGTCGGGTTTCTCATCCTCATTGTCCTCCCTTCTCATGCTCTCTCAGGGCAGTGCTCTCTGGCCCTGCCACCCTGGGTCCTCCCAGCCCACCCTGACCCTCCACAGTTTACTCTGAGGCGTCCCTGGGCTCCAGCTGCATCAGGGCTGCTCCCCTCAATTGTGCCCCTCCTGCCGTCCAGACACGGCAAATGGACCCTCCCTGACACAGCAGCCCCTGCCATGTGGCAACAGGTTTGGGAAGCACAGGGTTGTGACTGCAGCACTGGGCAGCAAGGAGACACAAGTGGGCTCCAGTCTGTCCCTGGTGTGAGGGCTGGGAAGGTGGGTCTGGCAGGGTGTAGGCTTCACGTGTGACCCTTGCAGAAGGTGCTGAGGGCTTCACCAGATCCTCTGTGCCAGCACCCTGCACTCAAGGGTTAGAGTTAGCGGAACAGCCCTGGCCTCTGAAGGAGTTGTGGGGTGCAGGGGCCATGACTGGGCATCTCTGGCCTCTTGTCGCACCTGCCCAGGCTGCAGGAGAGGAGCTCTGTGGTCCTGTTAGTCCTGGGAGGTGCCCAATGTGTTGTCACCAGCCAAGCAGGCTGGAGGCTGTGCCTTGTTCTGGTGTCCAAGACTCTCCTGCAGGGGAGCCAGCAACCCTCCAGTGAAGGGGTCATGCAGGGTCACAGCTCTCCAGGGACCCCACACATACTCCTGGGAGAGGTCATTCAGGGTCACGGTGCCCCGGGGACCCTCTCAACCCTCTTGGGGGAGGTCACACAGGTTCACAGTACCCCAGGGACCCCACACAACATCCTGGAAAGGTCACCCAGGGACCTTGCAACCCTGCAGAGCAGGGTCACACAGGATCATGGCGCCCTGAGACCCCCTCACTTCACAAGCCCCTTTCCTTGCTCCAGGCATGAAACTCCTATGTGTCAGGTGGTGACCACACATGCTGAATTTCCAGCCTTGGTTGAGTTGATTTCCTTCCTGCTGCCCTCTGAGGATGCCTGGTGTCCACTGTGGCTCAGGTATCCTCTGGGTCTTCCCCCTGGGGCAGCTCTGACCCCGCAGGCCTCAGCCTGCAACTTCTCCCCTACAGCTCAGGCCACAGGGCCTGGTATGGTCTGGAGCTGCCACCGCAGGCTGGACTATGGTTCCTCATACCCGCTGAGCCTACCACGGTGTCTCAGTGGCTGCCTCTGAGCCACATGTGGCCTGGGCAGCTGTTTCTGGTACTAGCGGTTCTGTTGAGCCCTACATCCCTGCACAGGGACAGTGCCCTGCACAGCCGGGGATGGCAACAGAATCTCAGTAGGTCTCCAGCCAGGCCCAGAGACACCCCAGCTAGTGGCTGATGCTCACTGGGCATTTTAAATAGTTGGAGGAGTCATTTCCACTTGGAGAGTTAAAATGCAGCTGTTCGTGTAAAGATAATTTTCCTGCCCATCACTCATGGCCATCAGCAGGTGCTCACTGGGGTCACTGAGACCGGCATCCTGTGCCTTGTGTCTCTCTGGGAGTGGTGGCAGAAGGCCCCATGGCTCAGAGGCAACATCTGCAGTGTGGGCTTGGTTCTGAGTGGTCACTGCCGTGCCTCATCCTGCAAGAACAGGACAGCAGGGCCGAGACGTGTCTGTGAGGGCTAGCCAATGTGGGGTGTGAGGTGCCATCCCCTTCTCCAGAAGGTGCCCAGTGGGACAGTGGGTACAGAGCCAGGCTGCCGGCAGGGGACATCAGAGGGCAGCAGCAGCCTCAGAGCGCAGCCCTGAGCCTAGCAATCCTGCCTGTCCCCACCATAGCCCTGTGCTGAGGGACCCTCTATCCACGACCCTGTGCTGAGTGACACTCTCCCCATTCATGACCCTGTACTGAGTGACCCCCTTGTCCATGGCACTATACTAAGTGACCTGCCTGTCCATGACCCTGTGCTGAGTGACCCCCCCCCCCGTTCACGACCCTATGCTGAGTGACCCTCCAACCCTGTTCACGACCCTGTGCTGAATGACTCCCTTGTCCATGGCCCTGTACTGAGTGACCCCCTTGTCCATGGCCCTATACTAAGTGACACCCCCCCATCCATGACCATGTGCTGAGTGACCCCCTCCCCATTCACAACCCTGTGCTGAGTGACACCCCCCCATTCACGACCCTGTACTGAGTGACCCCCTTGCCAACGGCCCTGCACTGAGTGACCCCCCATCCACAACCCTGCACTGAGGTATGCCCCCCTGGGTCCACGGCTCTGCACTGAGGGAACCCCTCTGGCCACAGTCATGTGCTGAGTGACCCCATCCATGGCCCTGTGCTGTTTGACCACCCCCATCCATGTCCCTGCACTAAATGATCCCTCCATTCCACGGCCCTGCGCTGCAGGACCCCCCCCAGTCCATGGCCCTCTGCTGAGAGACTCCCATCCTTGGCCCTGCACTGTGTGACCCCCCCCATCTGTGACCTTGTGCTGAGGGACGCCCCTGTCCATGACCCTGCACTGAACAAACTGCCCATTCATGGTCCTGTGCTGAATGATATCTTTCTCTGTGCCCAGTGACCCTACTCCACATGCATGGCCCTGTGCTGAGTAAACTGCCATCCACAGCCCTGTGCTGTATTATGCGTCTCAGGGTGGCTTGTCCACAGCACTCAGAGCAGGTCCCAGCTGGACTCTCAGCTCTTGGGTGCTCAGCTGTTCTCATCCAAAGCCAGTGCCTGGGGGAGGAGGCCCTGCGACACAGAGCAGCGTCCAGTGCAGGAGCTGCTCACAGGGTGGAGTGGCCTCTGTGTGGAGGTGACATTCCTGTAGTCCCACGTGTTGGGTCACGTCCAGAGATTGCCTGGCGCTCTCTGCACTCGCATCTGGCTCCGGATAACGCCTCCCTGCCCATCGCGTGTCTGTGTGGGGATCTGCTCCGTGGCTTGGGCTAAGATGGGTTCTGGTGTTTCCTCCCTCAGGTTCAGACGAAGAAGGAGGGTCCCCTGCCCCCTGCCTCAAGTCAAAGCATTCCGACCTTCCACTTCCCCCGCGGACGCCCACAGAGCACATTGAACATCGCTGCTGTCATCACCAACATCGAGCGGACGTTTGCCCAGTTCCCCCACGAGAGGGCCACCATGGAGAACATGGGCCTTGTGGCCAAGGTGGGTGCCAGGCACAGCCAGGTCACCCCCCACAGAGGGGCCACTGTGTCCCACCTATGAATGTGGCGCACCTGTGAACGTGGCACGTGTTTGTCCCATGGTGGTGATTGTGCTTAGAGATCAATTCCCTCATACTTTACTCTTTGAACATCAGAAACACACACTGGACTTAGAATGAGTCCCCGTTCTGGGGCGGTGAAGCGCTGGGATTCCCCTGTGGTGGTCCCTGAGTGAGCAGGCAGTGACACTGCCTGTGTTCCTCCCCAAGCGAGTGTGTAGCGATGCTATGGCTTCTCTCAGGGCACAGGCCTTGCTCTCATCTTTCTGACTGATTGGCCCTGGTCCAGGGCGGCCTCTCCTGAGCGGATGTTTCCATGCTCTTGACAGTGCCTGCCTGGGAGCAAAGTTCTCACGGAAGACGCATTTCAGGTTACAGGCTTTCCTTCAGGGCTAGTGGGTTTGTGTTGCATTTCGAAAATCATTGCCACTCCAAAGCCAGGCAGCTGTGCCCTTGGGTTTTCTTTTACAAATTTCACCTACTTTGCCTTTGACACTTAGGGCTAGGATCCACCTGCATACTATTGTGTACAGTGTGAGGGGGTCTGCACAGGGACACCATGAAGTGCTCAGTGTGGGGACACCGTGAGGGGCCTTGGGCACTTGTACAGTGTGAGGGGGTCTGCGTGTGCACCATGAGGTCCAGTGGGCAAGAGCACAGTTGGGAGGCGTTTGCATGTAGAAGTGCCTAGTGCTATCACTGAGCAGCCTGTGTCTTCCACTGAATTCCAGTCTGGTCCTGTCCTGACCTGCCGACTCCCCTGTGGGTCTGCTCCTGAATGAACACTCTTTCTCCCTGGGCTGGTTGTCAGCCTTACCTGATACACAGTCTTTCCTGCTGTGGCTCTGTAGGGAGTCCTGAAGTGGAGGAGTAAGAATTACATCCAGCAATGTTGTTTCTCCTGCAAACTGCTTTGCATTTCCTACTAAGTTTTAAAATAAGCTTGTCAGTTTCTACCTGAAATCCCCAAAACACCCCAGAAACCCCATCGGATGTTGATTGGCACCATGTGGAATCTGTGTGTCATTTGGGGGGACAGCTGATGTTTTACAACATGAGTCTGCAGACCCGGGAGTGGTGTGGGTCCCGTTGTTTGGGGTCACCTTTCGTTTCTCCCAGCATGTTTTGTCGTTTCCTCTGTAGGGATCTTTTGGGTCCTTTGTTAGATTTCTTCATAGGTTGATTTTTTTAATGCTCTTGATAAATGGTGCCTTCAAAAACTTTATTTTCTAATTGTTTATTACCAGAATATTAAAATATATTTGATTTTGGTTTATTGTCTTTGGACATTTGTTCTAGTACTTTGTGAACGTTTTGGGCTTTTCCGTTCGTCGAGTCATGTTGTGAGTTGCGACGATTCTGCCTCTTCTTCCTCATCTTACTACATCTTCCTCTTCTGTCACTCCGGGATTCACTTGATGGGGACATCTACTTCTTGTCCCAGCACAGGGAGGAAGCATTAGTGCACCATCGTTGTATCTGATGGTGATTGTGGGCGTCTGCAGATACCCTGTGTCTCAGCCCATTAGTGCTGCAGTAACAACACACAGTATTATGAACTGGGTCACTCACAAACAACTGACATTTATTGCTCACAGTCCTGGAGGCTAGAGTCAAAGATCCTAGCATGACGGATGCTATGAGTGGAGGGGACTCACCTCTTGTTTCATAGATGGCACCTTCTCCCTGCGTCCTTACATGGTGGAAGGGGTGAGGGAGCTCCCTGGGGTCCCTTTTATAAGGACACTGAGGCATATAAATAACATTTATTGCTCACCGTTCTGGAGGCTGAAGATCCCAGTGTGGTAGATGCTGTGAGTGGTGGGTTCATAGATGGCACCTTCTCACTGTGTCCTCACATAGTGAAGTGGGGGTTGGGGGGGGCGAAGGGGCTCTCTGGGGTTCCTTTAAAGAACACTGATCCCATCCATGAGGCTCCACTCGCAGGCCTTCATCACCTCTTAGAGGTCCCCCCTCCTAACCCAGCAGTTCTCAACCTGTGGGTCGCAACTCAAGGAACTATATTAAAGGGTCATGGCATTAGGAAGGTTGAGAACCACTGTCCTAACCCATCACCTTGGAGGTGAGGATTCAGCATTCAGTTGGTAACATCATCTGTTAGAATAAGAGTGTTACCTTTTATACTCTTGGTTTCCTGGTCTGTCTTTTTATTAATTATAGTCATTTTGAAGATGCTGCTGAGTGTAGTACATTACAGTGTGTTCTGTGTGGTAGTTTCAAAGTAACTGAGCAGTAACTGAATTTGATGAACTGGGAAATGCTGCCCTCATCACAAAAATTGGGCAGTAACCCTTATTTTTGTTCTCAACAAGAATGTGTGTGATTTATTCCCTAAATATTAGGTAGAATTCCCTCGTGAAGGCTCCTAGGTTTGGAATTTCTAATTACGGATTTCTTGAAGAGATACAGGACTATTTTGATTTTCTATTTTAGTTAGTTGTTAGCTAGAAGTGTTAATCAAGGGATTTCTCTTCTAGCATATTGTCCAGTTCATTGTGATGCAGTTAGACCCTGTGTCCGCTGACTTGCTGGTGTTTTCGTGCTCTATAGTACCAAAGCTGATGTTGGCAATTTGTGTTTTGTTTTCTTCTTAAAGTTTTGCTTAATGTTCTTTTTTTTTTTTTATTATTTCAGATCACCAAGTTTGGGTTTATTTTCTCTGTTGAGCCTTAGCTTTCTTTTTCTTTCCTTCCTCCTCTGTACTGTTCACCCTCTTTTCTTATACAGGTGTATTAAAGCTGTGAACCTGCTGTGGGTCACTGCCTTAGCTGGGTCCCTTAAGTTTGGACATGTGATGTTCGTTACTATTACATTCAGGAAATGTCCTGGCAGTTACTCTCTCCTCAGTGGGTTGCCAGAAGGCGTGGACACAGGAGACTATGGTTGCCTGTGGTTATGGTGCGAGCTCACTGTGTCTGTGCTCAGGGGAGGGCCACATGCTTAGTCCTCCTGAGCTCCTCGGGGGCTGCAACGAGTGGATGCCCACGTGGACAGGAGCAACAGCAGACTTTGTGTCTTCAGGCACTCTTGAGGCAGCGTCCGCAGTGCTGACTGTGAAGCTCATGGTTGGTAGCAGTAGTCCTGGGGTATCCAGGTCACTCACGCCCATTTCTGCCCTCTGTGCTGCAGGCCTGCAGGTGCCCAGGTCCCTCACACCCACCCCTGCCCAGGTCCGTCACGCCCGCCTCTGTCCAGGTCCCTCACGCCCACCCCTGCCTCTGTGCTGCAGGCCTGCGGCTGCCCACTGTATTGGAAGGCACCACTCTTCTGCGGCGCTGGTGGAGAGCGCACGGGCTCTGTGTCTGTTCACAAGTTCGTCGCCATGTGGAGAAAGTGAGTCTGGGAGCCAGGCCAGACCAGGGAAGTGGGAGTGGGGAGTCCCCAGTCCTCATGCTGCTGAGGGCTGCCTGTCCAGGGCTCACCTGTGCAGCCACCACATGGGAGAGGACAATCGTACTGCAGGCACGTCCCTGCTGAGCCGTCAGTGTGCTCACCGGCCCTGCTGTGCAGGCCTGTCTCTGCATACCCACATCAGGGCAGGGCCATGTGGACACCCGTGCAGGGAGCACCAAATTCTTCATGTCATTCCAGAATCCTCCAGAACTGTCATGACGATGCAGCCAAATTCACCCATCTGCTCATGAACCCTGGTTGCAACTACCTGGTGCAGGAGGACTTCGTCCCCTTCCTGCAGGTGAGGCCGTATCTATACCACACACACACACACACACCCCTGTCACAGGTGGGGCCACACACACCCCTCCTCACAGGTGGGGCCACATCTATACCACACAGCCCCCTCCTCCTCTCAGGTGAGGCCTGCATCTCCTTCCCCTGGGTGGCCCCACCTGTCACTGTGAGGTCTCATGGAGCAGAGCCTGCCTTCCCCTGGTCACTACAGGCCTTGCCTGGCCAGGTGAGCACAGAGTCTGCCCCTAGAGCTCTGTATCCTCTGCCCACAGGATGTGGTGAACACCCACCCAGGCCTGTCCTTCCTGAAGGAGGCGTCCGAGTTCCACTCTCGCTATATCACCACGGTGAGTGCCCCAAGCTCCCCACATGCAGCAGCTTTGAAAGGGTTGCTCTGTCCTCATCTTGGCTCTGTGCCCCAGCTGTCCTGTCTTTGTTCTGGCTCTGTACCCAATCTGGCCCATCACTGCAAAGCTCCTGCTGTTTTATCTCTGCAAAGCCCCTGCTCTGCGCCCCAGCCCTCCTGTCACTGCAAAGCCCCCACTTTGTGTCCCAGCTTTCCCAACACTGCAGAGCCGGGCCCACAGCTTCCATGGGCCTTGCAGACCTTGTGCTCCTGGTCTGTGAGTGGAGGTTTTGTCATTTCCTATGTTGTGGGGCTTTGGTGAGTGCTAAGTGCAAAGGGGTCATCTCTTTGGGGTCTGTGAGGCAGGAGCCCTATGGGGGTCAGCAGTCGTTGTGGCCCCATGTCAGGTACTCAGACCAGCAGGCAGGTCGGAGCAGGTGACATCTTAGAGGCAAAGTGTGTGGCTCTTCCCCTGAGTAGGAGGGACTGGCTTTTGGTAGCTCACAGAGAAGACCCCTTAGCTTCATGAGGGCACATTCACTCACCCTGTTGGCAGGTCTCTTTGCCATATCTGTGTGTGATGTGGACAGCACAGGCCTGGCCCTGCCTCTGGTGGGCACTGTGTCAAGACAGACTACCCTGTCAGGTGACCTGCAGGGACCCTGCTGGGGCCTTCTGCAAAGTCTGGGCCCAGTTTGAGGCCTTGCCACATTAGTGGGCACCAGGTTAGGACCACAGAGGCTGTGCAGGTGATCCCTCTTAGTGGTCACATCTCTGGGTCAGAGGCTTAATCCGTAGTTCAGGGGCTCATGCTCAGCCCTCACTGTGGCCTGGGGTTTCTGGAGCCATCAGTGGTTTGTTGTCAGATTCATAGAACCCAGGGCAGGGCCCACATCTTCAGAGAGCTGAGCGGGGTCCCTGGACCCACCTGAGCACTGCAGTCAGGCCGACCATCAGGCCAACAGTCTTTCCTAGAGCTCAGCCCACTGTAGCCCTGAGGCTAGGCCTCTATCCAGTCTGCAGGTGGCTGCCCTGTGACTCCAGTCCCCTGCCCACCATGAGGGATGGGCATCCTTTGTTGGCACGAGGGTCCTGTAGTGGGGGGGGGGGTCCCCTCCACCCACCCGCCTACCCCGCAGCTGCTTACACCGCCCTCCTGCAGGTCATCCAGAGGATCTTCTACACCGTCAACAGGTCCTGGTCAGGGAGAATCACCTGTGCTGAGCTCCGGAGGAGCAGTTTCCTACAGGTGGGTGGGCAGGGGTGGGGTGGGGACAGGGAGCAGGTAGGTGGGCGGAGCAGGGGAGGCAGGCCTGCTGGGGCCTGTTCCACCACAGAGGCCCACAGAGGCTGTCCATGGCACTGCCTCCGGGTCTTGTTGGCAGAATGTGGCGCTCCTGGAAGAGGAAGCGGACATCAACCAGCTGACCGAGTACTTCTCCTACGAGCACTTCTACGTCATCTACTGCAAGTTTTGGGAGCTGGACACGGACCACGACCTGTTTATTGATGCACAGGACTTGGCCCGACACAACGACCATGGTGAGTGTGTGGGGTGGTGTGAACGTGAGGCAGGGTGAGCACAGGGCAGGGGAGAGCGTGTGGCCTTCACAGTTTTCCTGTACCAGCCTCCCCCACCTCTCCCATCCCACCCCATTTTTGTGTCCTGGCACTGTGTGTGTGTGGATGAGGAAGTCATTCTAAGAGGCAGGAGCAAGGCAGGGCAAGGGCCTGAGACCACTGGTCTGAGACCAGGCAGGACTAGGGGGCCGGCTCCAGCTTTGGAACCCAGCATAGCCTCATGCAGGCAGCGTCTCATCTCCACACATCCCCAGCTTTTAAACAGTGGGCGTTTGTCCCAGCCTTAGACTGTGGGGACCCTAACTAAGTCCACTCCTAAGAAGGGGTCCTGAATGCTTGGTGGTTTCCTACAGCTCACTCATAAACCGAACGTTTACAACTTTTTTGTGGAACAGGCTACTGCCTCACCATATGAGAAACCCAGTGTCAAGGTGCATGAAACAACTAAGATGTGAATTTGTGGCTTTCTAAAGGATTCACCTTAACCTGCATTTTTTGCTATTTTTTTAAACCCATCTTCACGAGAGTGTTTCTGAACTCTTGAGTGTCTCCTGTCCACATCTGACCTTGACCACAGGGTTCCACACACGTGAGCCCTGTGGGTGTCTGCCCTGGGCTCAGCAGAGGTGGCCCCAGGCTGTCTTGTGTGTGAGGAGATCACTGCCTTGAACCAACTGGGATCGCCCGGAACTGGGGCCACAGCCCCTGTGAAGCCCCTAGCCTGGTGCCATCTTCATGTCCCCTCGATCCCCTATAGAGTCCCTTCCTGGTGTCACATCGGGGCCGCTCATGGGGCTGTTTGTCACAGAGTATGACATGTCCCCCGGACACTAGTAAACATGGGCACCAGTCTTGGTCACCAAGACAGGACTAGCCACAGTCAGAGGCCTCTGCAACAATCCATCTCACTTGTCTGTGAGGGGGCTTTGATGCACCCCTCCCACCGTGGGCCACTTTTCTTCTCTTCCTGAGAAACTGGCAGGGCTTCCCAGAGTGCGTGACAGCAGGGTCAACTAAGACAAGGGGTGCTATGGCACAGCAGGCCCTGTGGCATGCAGCTCCCGTGATGCATGCACCACGTTCTTATTCCCAAGTGCTACTAGACTATGGAGGGCTTGGTCAGCTCTCCTGGATCCATGGGGCTCCCAGAGCTGACAAGTACAAACAGGGGTTTCAGCAACAGAGAGCACCCCCTTACATCCCTGGAGCCCAGGAGTCAGAGGTGCAGGTGTCTCAGGACTGCACTCCACAGGCTCCAGGGGAGGCTTCTTCCTGCCTCTCCCAGCTCCTGGGGCTCCAGGCGTCCCTGGGCTTATGGCCATATCACTCCAGTGTCTGCCTCCAGCTCCACTGGCTTCTTCTCAATGTCTCCCCTGCTGTCTGTTAGGAGGACACCTACGTTTAGGGCCCTCCTAGGTAATCTACGGTAATGTCTTTTCAAGATCCTTAATTACATGTGGCAATGTAATGTAATTACATGTGGCAATCCTTATTTCCAAATGAGGTTCTGCTCCCAGGTACCAGGGTCAGGATGTGGATACAGCTTTTGGGGGGGGCACAGTTTAGCCCATCTCATCATTTCGCATCAGGGAGGCTCTGGTGAAGGCAGGGTGGACAGGGATGGGGAAAGAGACCTTTCAAGTTCATGTGCCCATCCTATGGGTATGGTGTTTACTATGGGCTGAATTGAGACCCCACATAAATGCCCATTGTGAAGCCCTAACCCCAGGACCCAAGACTGCAGCTATGTTTGGAGACAGGTCTTTACAGAGGTGATTAAGGTAAGATGATATCACTAGGGTGGGCCCCAATTGAACAAGACTGGTGTCCCCATAAGAAGAGCAGATCAGGACCCAGACACACACAGTAGGACAACCACATGAGGACACAGGAAAAAGACGGCATCTACATGCCATGGAGAGAGGACTTAAGAGGGACCAGCCTGAGACACCTGGATCTCAGACTTCAGCCTCCAGGGCGTAGCAGGGGTCCTCAGACTTTTTAAACATTGGGCCAGTACACTGTCCCTCAGACCATTGGAGGGCTGGACTATAGGGTAAAAAAAAAAACTATGAACAAATTCCTATGCACACTGTACTTTTTTTTTTTTTTTTGCAGTTTTTGGCCGAGGCTGGGTTTGAAACCACCACCTCCAGCATATGGGGCCGGTGCCCTACTCCGTTGAGCCACAGGCACCGCCAACACACTATACACATTTTGAAGTAAAAAAACAAAACAGGGACAAATACAATCACACTACTTCATGTGGCCCGCGGGCCCATAGTTTGAGGACCCCTGGGTAGAGGATGAATGAGTCCCTGTGGCTTTAAACTCTACGCTGTGCCCTTCCTCATGGGGGAGACCATACTGTCCACTGTCACGGATTCCAGTAGAGTCCTGGTTGGAAGGCACTGGTTTCTGTAGTGGCGGTTAGGGTGACAGCAGGTGACCCTGAGAGCCGTGCTTATTCGGCTCCCCACAGATCTGTCTGGGCCTGTCGGCTTCAGTGGGGTCTGATCTGGGTCCAGCTCCACCTGGGAACATGCAGTGAGTACGTGGGACTCGCATGGTGCCCGTCCAGGGCCTTCCTAGCCACGGCCTCTGCTCTCGTTAGCCCCCCAGAGGGCTCTGCTCTGAGGGACACAGTGGGCCACCATACCACCCCTCACAACCCCTTCTTCTCTACAGCCATCTCCTCCAGGATGGTCGACAGGATCTTCTCTGGAGCAGTGACCCGGTACGTGTAGCCAGGGTTGTCCAGTCACATCCTACTTTGGAGGACAACCCCGAGAAAGAAGTCTGGGTTCTCTCTGCCGTGAGCTCGCCCTGTTGTGACAGGGACATCTGTCACGGGAGGTCCTGACTGAGGGGACACACACCCTTGTTGCAGAGGTCCCTACTGGGGAGACGGCACAGGCCCTGTTGGTGTTCCCACCGGGCTTCAGAGTAACCCTGAGGAGGGTAGCTGCTCCTGAACCCGCGGGTCCTGGGGCCTCCTCACTGGACACAAAGCCCTCAGGCCCCTCCCATGAGGATGGGGACCTAACTAAGACTCCTCTGGCCCAGGTGCTGGGGGCAATGTGGGCATGGGCCCCCTGTGCACCTCTCCCTGATGGACCTCTTTGTCTCTCTATTTTGGCCCTGAACCCAGAGGTAGAAAAGTTCAGAAAGAAGGAAAAATAAGCTACGCTGACTTCGTCTGGTTTCTGATCTCTGAAGAAGACAAGAAAACTCCAACAAGGTGGGTATTCGGAAGAAGAGTCAGAGCTGTGTCCCCAATAGCTACCCCAGGTTGGCGGCTCGAAGGGCCTATCCCTGGCAGATCCCTATGGGGTGGGTCCCTGTGGGTCTAGTGTCCCAGCTTGCAGCTGACCGCAGCCCATGTGGCTGCAGCATTGAGTACTGGTTCCGCTGCATGGACCTGGATGGGGACGGGGCGCTGTCCATGTTCGAGCTCGAGTACTTCTATGAAGAGCAATGCCGCAGGCTGGACAGCATGGCCATTGAGGCTCTGCCCTTCGAGGACTGCCTCTGCCAGATGCTGGACCTGGTGCAACCGCAAAGTGAAGGTAGCAGCCCAGGGGAGGGGGCAGCCCAGTGTGAGGGAACATCCTGGGTGAGGGAACATGGCAGTGCAAGGGTATACCCCCATGTGAGGCATGTCCCTGATGTGAGGGTCACCCCACAGGAGGTGACATCCTAGTGTGAGGGTACGAATAGGCAGGGCCGTCCCCAGCATGTTTGGGATGAGGCCACACCACGGGGGTCTGTGTCTTCCCGTGGTGACAGCTGCACCACCTGTGGTGACCTCTGGTGTCACTGAGGATGGAAGCCGAGGGCAGGAAGCACGGGTCCTCACAGTGGAGAGCACTATGGTGACAGCATGAAGTTCAGGGAGTGTCACTGAATTTGTGTTGACCCAGCACAGGCCTCCCTAGCCCCATCTATTCCCTGGGTCCCTCTCAGGTCAGAGGGATGACGGGGACTGCCCCTAAACTCACTCCCCACAGGATGGGGGATACTTCCCATAAACTGTGTCCCCCCAGGGGACACTCTCCCAAAACACTCCCCATGGGGATGGGGACAATGTCCCTATCTGCCATCTCAGTTTTGTGCTGCATGTTTTAGAATCCAGGTCTGGGGGTTATCCTTGTTCTGAGACAGAGAGCACAGGCCCCTTTGCTATGTAACTTGAGTTTTCTCCTGCAGCATGTTATGCCCTAGGCTGTGCATGGCCTGGGGGTGGGGGGGGATGGGGACGGGCAGGTCCCTGTCATTTCAGGTCCAGGGATGCCCCCTGGTGGCTTGCGGCACCATCCAGTCCCGGCTGGCTCGTGCACCCTCAGCCCCAGGACCCTCTGTGTGATGCCTCCCATGTCTTGTGTGTCCTCTACATATAAGTCTGGCCACGTGGAGCACGCAGCCTCCTGCTGCATCCTTCACCATCTGCCACCACCCACAGCAGCTCCCAGGGGCAGACTCATGGTCATCCCACCTCTGACACAGACCCCACACACCCCTCCCCACCCTCCACCCTCCGCAGGGAAGATCACGCTGAGTGACCTGAAGCACTGTAGACTCGCCCACGTCTTCTTCGACACCTTCTTCAACGTTGAGAAGTACCTGGATCACGAGCAGAGAGAGCAGGGCTCCCTGTTCAGGGTGAGTGCACTGGGGATGCAGGCCGCCTGGGCCATGCTGCCTGGGCCATGCCATGTAACAGCAAACGTGTCCTCCAGGAGAGTGACAGTGATGGCCCAGAGCTCTCGGACTGGGAGAAGTATGCCGCTGAGGAATACGACATCCTGGTGGCCGAGGAGGCTGCGGGGGAGCCGTGGGAGGATGGGTGAGTGCAGCATGTGGGGATGTGGGGGGGGGGAGGGGACAGGAACATGAGGATGTGGGGACAGCCAGGAGGGGCCACATGGCCAGGGTTCTCACACTGTCCACACATGGCATCATCTGGAAAGCATAGCTCAGTGTCCCAACCTGAGGAGCTCTGTCCTCCATGGCATTTGGTGATTCTGAGGGTGAGTTTTTATATAGCCAGCAAAGGGGAGACAGAGGCAGCTACATTTGTGAGCAAGTGATGTCCACAGCACATGGCTGACACATGCCAGGGCAGACACAGGTTGGGGACAGGTGGCTTCTGTCACAGGCCCTACTTCAGCATGTAGCCTCTGAGACCACATGAGATTGCAGAAGCTGTCCTGGGTGTTTCACACTGTGTCTAATCTCCCCTGAGCTTAAGCTCCTCGGGCAGCTGTGCAACTCGCTCGTACTCCCAGTTGGTGGCAGATCCCTCAGTCTCCTTGTGGCTCTCAGAGACATTTCTTCTTTCTGATGGTGTCACTCACCAGTTTGCCGTTTTCCAGGCTGTCCTTTTGGTGTCAGAGCTAAGAAAAATAGATGCCAAGCCCACAGCCACAAGGTGTCCTGTGAGTTTGTTCCACATTCAGGTCTGTGGTCCATCTGAGCCACTCCCTGTGGGGCGGGATGCGCGCTCACTTCTCTGCATGCAGATGCTCAGCCATCCTACGAAATTCATGGCATCTTATAGAAAGTTATTGGCCGTGTGTGTGTGTGTGTGTGTGTGTGTATGTTCCTCCTGAATTTCACTCTGTTCTACTGATGTCCATGTCTGACGGTGTGGCGTCATGGCCTGTGGCTTTATTCACGAGCCCTGGCGTCACGAGCCAGGAGCCTCTAGCATCTTTGCCAGCAGACTTGTCTGGGCCCCTCGAGCTGCTTTGCTGTCCTGTGTGTATTGTAGACTCAGCACAATACCTTCTCCATAGTCCTGTGGAGATAAGCGTTGGGCACAGAGCAGGTGAGGAGCACTGCCACTGGGACCAGACAGGGCCACTGGTCGGAGTCTGTCCTTTACCAGCGAGCAGTATCCAGAATTGTGGTTGAATGGTCAGGTTTCATCCATGTACTTTAAAAATTTTTATTATTATTTTTAAAGTCAGCATCTCAACTCTGTCCCCCAGGCTGGAGTGCGGTGGCTCAGTCACAGCTCATGCAGTCTCCAGCACCTGGGCTCAAGTGATCCTCCTGCCTCAGCCTCCCCAATAGCCGGGACTACAGCCCCCCAGCAACATGCTTGACTAGTTCAATTTTTTACTTTTTTATTTAGAGATGGGGTCTTGCTGTGTTGCCCAGGCAGGGTCAAACTAGTGACCATTCCCCATCAAACTGCTAGGATTATGGGTGAGAGCCACAATGCCTGCCCAGTGGTTCCCCCACATTGTGTTAGCTGTTCTGATTTCTTTGCCTTTATGTGTGAACTTAACAGCGGGCTTCTTTCTACAAAACATTGTGTAGAAATGTTGAGATTCAGATTTCAATGAATGCACAGACTGATGTGGGGGCCCGCTGACATCCCAGCAAGGTCAAATGCCTGGCCCATTCCAACTTCTCCCACTGGCATTTTGTGCTTTCTATGTATGGATTTTATGTGAATTTTTTGAGAGTTCTCGGAGTATTTCATAATTTTTTCCGTTGCAAAAGGTGCTTTTCACACTCTGTTTCTAGTTGCTCATGCGTGGCACAAACACTTTCTAGCTCTGAAAGCTCTCTCAGGTTCTCACTGCCTGAACAGGTCTGTCTAACTCCATTTGTGCGTTCCCGGTGTATTTCATCTCTCATGTGCTGCGTTGCCTGGGACCTCCTGGGTGCCAGCAGAGGTGTGAGAGCAGAGGGTCCTTCCTCCCTGGCCTCGGGAAAGTGTCCCAACAACTCTCATGCTGTCCACTGACTACATCTGCCAGCTGAGGGAGGCCCGTCCTATTCTGTTGGCTGAGATGTGTCATGACATGTCCCCCTTGTCACATGTCACCCTTCTTATGTATAATCCAGGTCCATTCGCAGAGATCACCTGTGGCTTCCCCTGTAGTCCTGCTGGCTCCAGCCACACAGCAGAAGGGGCAGGGGCCTTCCCCATGGTTTCTGGAAGGGTGTGTGCGGAAGATATCATTTCTTCCCTAGCACTGGGCGAGACTCACCAGGGACTCCCATGGGCCTGGAGTTTTCCTTTGTGGGCTCTGCCAGCGCCAGGCACATGACCCAGCACACATCAGCGCTGCTGAGCTGGGCACACACGTGTCCCTAGAGCCCTCGCCATGTGGACATGACCGAACACCTGCCAGCCATGTCTCCTCCCCCAGAACTAGAGGTCACTCAGTGTTTATCTGAATCTTCTGTGTTCAGTGGTTTGCTGTGAAGCCATCTGGGGCTGCATTTTTCATAAGGTTTTTCATTAAAATTCACTGGCAGCCTCTGGGCTCCCTGTGTCTTCCAGAAACTAGGCAGCCCCTCCCTGTCCAGTGTACTCAATTATGTGTTGGACATTTGCAGAGTCCACAGGGAAACAACCGGTCACAATGCTGCCAGAGCTGGCTTCTGTGTAACCAGGGTGGCTTGGGGACCGCGGATCTTAACCTTCTCAGGGAACCCAGAGTACCTGGTTCTCACATCACCTCTGTCCTTGCTCTGCAGCGATTGCCCTATGTGTCTGCACATCACTCAGCTCAGGGCACTTCCCAGTCATGCTGGACGCCCCTGCCCCCGACTGGGCAGCGTCCGAGCCTCACACACTGCCCTCCCTGTTGTCCCCAGGCCCATCTGAGTGCAGTCCTACAACTCCAGCCCTTGTTGCCTGTGGGGCTGTCTGCCCTCAACATGTGTGTGTGTGGCAGTGGGGAGCTTGGCTCTGTGTGTGAGGGGCACACAGGCTGGCCCCACACCCACATGCACTCCTGCTTCATAGTGGCCCAGGCCCACAGACAGTGAGTGCTGGTGGCACTGGGGACCTCGGTGTCCTTGGGAATAGCTGTATCTCAGTGGGATGAGGACAAGGGCCCTGGGTGCTGGGGTTCTGTTGTGTTCCCAGGAGAGACAGCGACGTTTCCTGCATAGAAGCATACAGGTGTCACTGAGCCCCACCAGGGCGTGTCACTGTCCTATAGGTGTGCTGGTCAGAGCTGCAAAGGAGGCCTCAGCTCCCACTCTTAAGTCCTGGAGAAATTTGCCTGAGCACACACATCCCCCTGTGCCATCCTCTCCCCAGCCATGTGATGAATTTTAGAACTCCGTACGCGTTGGGGTTTGCTGTCTAACAAGCACTATCATTCACCTTTGGGCAGATAATGGTCACTGCCCAGTCCCCATCACAAGGCACCTTGTGGTCCAGCCCAAGTTCCCAGGGAGGGCTCCACCTGCTCCATAGGGAACCTCTAGGTGCTTCTACAGTTTACGTCCCACTCGCTGGGGTGTCTCCTGCTCAGGCCAGCACTGCTCCCCAGGCCACAGAGGACAGTGTCCCCCTGCCCATGGCCGTGTCCTCACCAACACACTCGTTGCAGGTATGAGGCTGACCTCAGCCCTGTGGAGCAGAAGTTGAGCACACTGCGGTCTCCGCTGGCCCAGAGGCCCTGCCTGGAGGCACCAGCAGCTCTGGGTGCCGTTGACCTGTACGAGCTTGCATGTGGGGACGATGACCTGCAGGCACTGTGACACGCACACTATGGCCTCTGCAAAAACAAAGCTGTTTTATTGTTGAACTGCCCTTTGTGGACATGTTCATGTGAAACATGTTCATCTGCAATGATAAATTATTTATTCACGGAAGCATGGCACGTGTTCATTGAAGATGCACGTTGCCACCTGCCAGTGGGACAGGAGCCCCCATGGAAGCTGTGGCCTCACCCACATGCAAGCATCATCCTTGGAATGGCCAGGGACTGGCACCCTCGGGACAGGGTCCGTGCTGCCCACACTGGGTCCCACCCTCAGGTGGACACAAGTCCCCAGGGCCTGCAGAGCAGGGTAGGTCCTCCACAGCAGTTCTGTTTCTTGAATGTTTTCATGTGAAGGTGACTGACATGCTGTGTGGAACAGTTTTAAAGCATTTTATGTGAACATGTTTGTATTTTTGAATAAAAAAATTTTCAGTCATGGGCTCTGTTCCTGCAGCCACAGCCTGGGGGAGAGGAGTAAAGTCACCATGCTATGTACACTTGGGGCCATTTACAGGGCTGTCACCATGAGCACTGCCACCCACAGGAACCGTGGCCACACTGTCCTGGGAGGGCCACGTACCTCTGCCAAGCCCTCACCGGACCCAGCTGCTCCCTCCATAGTCCCCATGGGAATGTGGCAGGGTCACAGTGATGATGTCCCAGAGTCAAGGCCCATCCCTTCTGAAGGACAGGCCCCTGTGGGGAATGGTCCAGCTACCAACACAGTGAAACACGTGACCCCTAGGCAAGGCACAGGTCTTTGTCCTCACCCTTTGAGGCCTCTGTCTCCAACCATCTGGCCACAGGTGGCCATGTGGCATGAACATAGGGCCTGTCACCTCCACAGCCACCTGTCAGAGCCCACTGGCTCCACCCAACCACAGGCACTGCCAATCATGAGCCAGGATGTGGCTGCGAAAGAGGGATGTGTGGCCTCTATCATGGGCTATGGATGCCTCACCCACACTTGTGTTGGACAGGACAGGCAGATACCTGGTGGATGTGGACAACACCTCCCAAGGCAAGGCAGCTCCTGCTGAGATCTGCCTGGAACCTGACCTGGTGCCCACCTAGCATCCTCTCTCACACATGGCCCTGCTGGGGCACATAGGCAGGAGAGTCCGGCCTCAGCTGCTCCAGGAAAATGGTGCTGGGGGCAGTCCCTGTAAGACAGAGCCTGCAGGTGTTGGGAAGGGGCTCCTCCTGGCTGGGCCCTGGGGATGGGACTGCTTAGCTCCTATCACTTCTGGTCAGGACCTGTAGCTGTGTCAGCCACAGGAGAAGCTGCCACCTCAAGTGGACAAGGCCAGGGGGTTAAGCAGCCCCTCCCTCATGTCTCCCACATTCCCCTGCCATCACTCCAGAGGTGCCCTGGCCCCAACATGCAGGTGTCTTCACTGAAGGAGTCTGGTCCTCTGGATGTCCACCATCGAAGATGTCACTGAGAGGGAGCCCAAGACCCCTCCCCACCCCTGCCACACCTGCACCCACAGCTCCATCCAGGGCCTGTCCCTCCCCCTGAAGCTCACCTGCCAGGTATGCCTAGCCACCCAGACCATGGCAGGGTATCATCCTTCAAGGGTCCCTGCCTGCAGCCCCACAGCCCAGGCAGGGCCCCCAAACCTACATGTCCCCACATACACCAGCTTGCCTGGTGCTAGTGGGGTAGTCCAGGTCCAAGTCAGGGCCATTTGTAGAGGGAGCTGTGTGTAGAGGTCACACAGCTCCCTCTACAAATGACTGTCCAGGATCCCTAAGTGTCCCCCGGGAAGCCCCTCCCCTTCCCCATGGGCTTGTCCCTGTTAGACCCAGAGCACTAACTGGGGGTGCCAAGGCCAGGGCAGCCCCATACTGGAAGGTGACATTCTCTCACATAAAGGTCCTAACCACTAACTATAACCGCCAGGGTCCAGGCTGTCCCCTTGTGAGACTGGCAGGTCTCCAGGCAAGTGGGTGACAGGGAGGACCAGGTACCCCACCACCCTCCAGGAAGATGGCAGGCATGGCAGGTCTCAGGCATCAGTCACATGTGGGCAGGGATGCTTCTGGGTGTTCCCAGGACTGTCCGTGGCACCAGGTGACCAGGGCAGGTCTGAGGGTTCCAAAGAGCGAGGTGAGCACACCTGGTGTTATGTTCCACAGGGGCCACAGTGAGAGGTGAGCACTGGGGGAACCAGGCGTACCTGGGGCCTGGGTCCCAAGGTGAGCTTGATACATTCTCATTTCCAGGTGGCTGCAGGACAAGGTGACAGGTCCCAGTGTATTCTGCCATCCACGAGTGACCCAGCAGGTTCCGCTAAGCTCCCTTACAGCTGCTGTGCGTGGTCAGGGCTCCCCATGATTTGAGGGGAGGTGCCCACAGAGTGGGAGACAAAGTGGGAGCTGGAGCCCTGGAGGGGACAGCATAGCCATGACATGGAAGAATCACAGGTGGGAGGTGGGAGATGGGGTGCCCGGAACCCTAAGTGACTGCTATGTATGGGAGTCCCTGTGAGCCCCAGGGATGCTGCTTGCAGGTCATGGGGACGACGGCTGGAGGTGTGGGCCTTGGTGCCCCATCACTGACTGGGCCTCATCTGCAACAGACCCCTCCCTGAGCCCTGCCAGAGCCCCAGCTCAACGTGTAGGCCCCAGCCTACTCCCACTTCCTGGGCCCCCAGGGAAACTGGGCCACACCAACCCACATCTCTCCACTGGGTCTGTACCCCGTACACTGCATCCCCCCACCTTCCCTGAATCTGCATTTGAGTAGGGGTGGGGGCTCCCTGACACCTCACCTGGCCCCTGGCCAGACTCCCAGGTCCCTTCTCAGCCACACACCAAGATTTCCAGGCTGTATTGCTGCCGGGGGGTGGGGGGGGAATGTGCCCTGCCTAGACATTACATGCCAGTGGCAACGTTGCAGCAGCCTGGGACACCTTAACTGTGACCTCGGGTGACAGGATGCAGGCACTCCTGTCTCCCAGACTGGCAGCTTATGCTGCAGGGGCAGGTAGAGCCTGTCATAACCAAGGTATGCAGTACCCCCAGGTGACAGGTGGGAGACCTGTTGTCCTGTGTGGTTGGGTTTGGACAGGTGGCAGTGCCCCTGAGCATTTCTGTCCTTTGAGGAGTCTGCCATTCGACCCAGGAGATGTTTTGGGGGACCTTCATAGCCAGCAGCAGTGTTCTGGCAAGGGAGGACATCTGCAGGATCAGCCTCTGTCAGGGGATTGTGGCCACCAGAAGGTTGTGACTCCTTAGCCACAGCTGGGCTGGCAGTTCAGGTCTGGAGTGGGTGGGGTTCGTGCAAGGGTCTTCCCCTCTCAGCCTGGCACAGATGTGGCCACCACGCCCACTCTCCAGTGTCCCCGTCCATCCCAGGAAATCTGCCCCTCTGGGTGAGCCCTGGCAGGTGTCCTCGTCCTGCAGTGGTGGGGGGGAACCTTTGTGCGGAATCTGCCCCTCTGGGTGAGCCCTGGCAGGTGTCTTCGTCCTGCAGTGGGAGGGAACCTGTGTGCGGAATCTGCCCTTCTGGGTGAGCCCTGGCAGGTATCCTTGTCCTGCAGTGGGGGGGAACCTGTGTGCGGACTCGGTGCCCTTGACGTTCAAGTCCAGCCTCTTGCAGGTGGGTCAGCCTATTCAGACCCCACAGGACAGGGCGACAGTGGAGACCTGCAGGGAATGGGGGATCCTGCACGCTGAACCAGACATCAGCTAGAGCCTTATGAGTCTCTCTGTACCCCACATCCCAAGAATCAAGTGCCTGAGTCCTGCCCACAAGGGCAGCTGTCCCCACCCCTGCACCTGGTACACCACAGCCCAACCATGGGAGGTCCTCTGTTCCTTTAAGACAGCCCCTCCGTGGGCCAGGGACACCTGTCCTCCTAGGGTGACAATGCCGCCCTTCCCCACAGTGATGTGAAGACAGATACACAGCAGCCAAGACTGCAGGACATGCAGGAGCTATGGGCCCAGTGCAGTCGGGCTCCACCCAGGGCTCCCCCCACAAGGTCCTGGTAATAGACCCTTGGCACCCACCACACTGGTTCCTGCCCACTAAGGAAAATGGACCTGGATGGCACCCACAGTTGGACAGTCCCAGGTACAATGGGGTGATGCACAGCCCCTCCCACGTCACAGGGACCCTTAGCTGTCAGCTCCCCAGCAGCTGCTGCCCCTAGGCCCTCACATACCCCATGTGGTGATGGGATCTCACAGGATAGGGTCAGGGGAGAAGGAAGCTGAGGCTAGGGGAGCAGCTGCCTGGTCTTCCAGCTGCCCTTTTGCTCCTCCTGTGCCTGAGCAAAGGTGGCTGTGCACCCATGGACAGGCAGCAGGGGGCACTGAAAAGAACGTGGGGGCCCATTGGGGCTGTGACAGGGACAGACACCCATCAATCCCACCTCAGATGTAGCAGACCACATCCTGGGGCCAGGAGGTAGATGGGGTGGGAAAGGCTGCTGTGGAGGTCCACAGGGTCACAGGCCACGACAAGTTGTCCACAGGCATTGGCTACATCAGCAGAAGCTGGGACAGGTTTCTAGATGGAGGCTACCCTTGCCCTGGGGGCTTTGGGTATCCCTGTCCTCCACCCCAGTGCTGGCCCTTCCTCAGTTTAATCACAGAGCAACTGAGGTCTGAGGCTGCCGTCCAGGTGAAGGGGCAGGGGGCTTCTCCCAGCAGACCCCATAGAGGCTGGAATACCCTGAGTGAGTGTTGGTGGCTCCACCCAGGCCCCATGCACAGCTGCATGTCTACAAAGGTGTGGTGACCCCAGCAGAGGGCCTGCCATGCCCCAATACAGGGGAGACCCCCTTCTTCATGTCTGCGCTTGTCCTCTGAAGTCCGGGCCAATCTCTCTTTGGTCCAAACAGACCCTGGGAACAGTCCAACCTGCTCAAAGGTGAGAACACAGAGAACAGGGCTCAGGGAGTCCTTCCCCGTTCAAAGAAAAGGACAGCTCACATCTCAGAAGTTCAGTGGAGACCATCTGAGCATCTGACCCACTTGAAGGGGGCAGGTATGGGCAGCAGCACTGAGCAGATGGCAGGTACTGAGCCCGACCTCTGGCTCAGGACACAGAAGGGTGAGGGCAGCAGCACAGCCAGGGAGGTGGACAAACCACAGACAGTAAAGACCTGGGGACTTGGTAAGTGCTCAGGAGACACAAGCCATTCCTCTGGAGTTTGGGCTGTGAAAGCTAACGCTGAAGGACCAAATGTCTGTCCCCCCAAAATGCACATGATGAAGCCCTCACATCCGAGGTGAGGGGTTAGGAGGTAGGGCCTCTGGGAGGTGATGAGGGTCTGAGGGTGGAGCCTTATGGATGGGACCAGTGTCCTTATAAAAGGGACCCCAGAGAACCCCCGGCCCATTCCAACATGTGAGGACATAGTGAGAGGGCACCATCTCACTCTGGTGGAGTGAGTCCCTACCAGACACAGCATCTGTCACATGGGGATCTTCAGCCTCCTGAAGTGAGGAATAAATGTTTGTTGGCTGTAAGCCTCTCAGCCTGCGGTTACTTTGTTACTGCAGCTGGAAATGGATTCAGATAGGGAAGATTATTTACCCCACTCCAGCATTTTGGCAAGAATGCTTCTGTGGTTTATCTGTCTTCAGAATTTCTACTTCTCTCTTCTTTTCTATTTTTTCCTATCCTGTACTTTACTGTTAATACGTTTAATTCTTGCATTTTATAAGCCTATTTAAAGAGAAATGTTTCCCCTGGAGATCAGAGGAGATACCCCCTCACCCTGAGGATCAGGAAGCCCCAAGCACTGGTGGCAGCACACTAGATCTGGACTGTGCAGGAGGTGTGTTCAGAAGTGCCCCAACATCCAAGTCAGGGGGCAGGGGGGCCAGGCACAGAACCAGGGCACATCTCAGTTAAAACACTGTGACTTGGGTTCTGTCCTGCTCACCCAGGTAAGGACACCTGTCTGCACACCTGCTATGGCAGCACCCTGCCTGGGCCTGGACCAGAGACAGAGCAGTCCCTGAAAGGAGCAGCTGCTCTCCCTGGGTCTGGACACCGATGCCCCAGGCCCAGCCGACCATGCCCCTCCCTGACTCAGGCCCCACCTTGACAGTTGTACAAACCTACCAAGTCCCTCAGGACATTCAAGAGCTGGTTCTGGGGGTCTCTGCCTTAATTAACAAGGGAGGACAGGCTGGTGAAGGTTATGTGGAAGTCAGAGTGGCTGAGGGTGAAGACCAGAGTGGCCACACTCAGGAGCACCTGCAGAGGGACAGGGGTGAGAGGTTTTTAAGAAGAACATGGGATGCTGAGACCACTTCGTCCCCCAGAGGACCCCCACCTACCTGGCCACTGGGTAGTTCTGCAGAGGGACGCCTGGGGACCTTCCAGAAAAGCTGAATATCCACTGAAGCAGAGGGGCAGGGGTGAGGCTGGAGGGCTCCTCCTGCCTCAAGCTACACATGGGCTCTTAGATGGTGTCACCAGGAGTATGGGGACACTGTACAGGAAACACCACAATGTGTCACCTGTCACAGTCACACACAGATTATAGCACCATGTACCTCACAAACATAACTACTGACAACCACACACAGCCCACAAGGAGCCAGATCACCAGGGCCAGTCAGGGCTGGAGAAAGCAACATCCAGGCCACAGGATATAGGCCCCACCTCTACCCACGACCCAGGGGGTCCCTGAGTCAGGGCTCCCTCAGGGGGTGTAGACCCACGTCCACCTACAACCCAGGTGTCCCGAGTCAGGGCTCCCTCAGGGCAGATACTCAGTGCCTGTTTGCTAATGGCTCAGACACTGCCTCTCTGGGGCCTCCTGCTGTCATTGGGATGGCAAGGAAGACTCACAGTCCACACAGAGCTCACACAGCTGGTTAAGACCCAATTCTGTCAGCACCCAGGCCAGGAAGGGCCCCAGTGCTAAGGGTCCTGCGACACTGGGGACATAACACCTCTCAGTGTCAATCCCCAGTGCACTCAGGCCCCTATAGAAGGCTGCACCCACCCTCGAGAACAACGGTGTCTCTAATGCCTTTTGGGGCCATGTTTCTCAACAGCCTCGGACACCTCCCTCATCTTCTATTTTACAACAAATGCAAAAAACAGCACAGAAAGTCAAGCCCCACTGTTCCCCTAAAAGGGAGACTTGATTTGAAGGAAGCCGAGTGAAAACAAAAACCAAGGCCAACTTGGAGCCAACAAAATATCCTGTTGATTTTCATCTAGTCCCTGGCTCCTCGAGAAACTAAAAAGAGATTCACTCTCATGACCTCCAGATCAGAATCACCTGCCAGTCCTGGACACTTCAGCCTGAAGGAGGGAACTGGCACTTGGACCCTAGTGATACAGGACAAGTGGCATCCCAGTCAGCTCAGAGGAGCTGGGGTTGCGGGGGCGGCCCGGCTGCCTTGCCTTGGCGATGTTGGTGCGGTGGCAGCGGGCAGAGGAACCTGCGGCCTGGGGGTGGGAGGGTGGGGGGGCCACAGGAGGCTCGAGTAGCTGGAGGGGCCAGACAGCTGCCAGGAGACACCAGCACCTTAGGTTTCCCTCCCCTTGCACATAAGGCTAAATAGGGAAGCCCCACTTTCCTAGGCCTGGTCAATTTCATGTAAGTTTCCTAGGCCTGGGAATGAAAGGGATTGTAGCCATTCATTCAGGACCCAGACACGCCGTCCCAGACACAACTAAACGTAACTACAGAGGGTCCTAGACACGCTAAATGTAATTACAGTATAGTCCCATGGGGCCCTCTGTAGTTACATTTAGTGGGGCTTGGCAATAGATATATATATATATATATATATATATATATGTATATCTAGACAAAGAGCCCAAAGAGAGCTTTTTTCTCCCGACTTGGGAGCTTTGGTGTTTTTGTATTCTTTTCTGTAAATAAATCCTGTCTTACCACTGATCTGTGGTCCGCGGATTCATTCTTCCAATCACCAAGACCAGGAACCTACTGAAGAGCGAAATTCCGGTATCACAAGGACCGGGTCTAATGCCAACTCGTGGGGCACCAGAAAAACCGTGGCTTCCTGGACGGTCAAACAAGAGCTTCCAAACTTCTCCTGTTCAGGAAAAAAAAAGAAAGAAAAGGTTACCGCAGAACTAGGTGGGCTTCCCAGTGGACTACCCCTTCAACAGTGGGCCCTGGAGCTGGAGTGGGAGGACCCCGCACCCAAACCACTCCAGCCCCTGGGACCCTCAAGGCCGACGTCACCCCAACGAGGACTCTCTCATCCCCAGGGCCAGACTGAGGACCCCAAAGCACACTTGGGGACCACAACAAAGACTCGGGACCTCACTAAAGACTCGGGAACCCCGGGGGCAGAACCTGGGACCCCAACAGAGGTTCGAGCCCCCAACAAAAGGCTCGGGGACAGCAAGGCAGGATCTGAGATCACAATAAAGACTCAGAGACCCTAAGGAAGCCTTAGGAACCTCCGCAGCTGGCCTCCCAGCTGCACGCGGAACGGCGGCCGCGGAGGAAGATGCCGCTCTCCGCAGTCCTGTCTCCCGCGGAACCGCCCAGGAGGCGAGGCCCTCAGCCGGGACCCCAACCCCAGTGAGCACGTTTGAGTGGCGCGGCCCACAACACAGCTCTGCCTCTCCGCCCCGGCCGCACCTGCCAGTCACCAGCACAGGACACCCGATCAAAGGGAAGCCCGCCTAGGACCGCGTGCGCAGATCGTGATCACGTGATACCACGCGACCAATGGAGAGCCCGCCCAGGGGCCGCGCGCGCAGACCCGGAGCATGTAACCAATGGAGATCTCGCGCCAATCGAGCCGGCAGATCGTGAGTACGTGATGCAACACAGCCAATCGGGGGCCCCCAGGGCCGCGCGGCGCTGCCATGCCCCCGCCCAATCGCATTCCCGGGTTTGCGGCATGTGGACCTTGCGAGCAGCCGTCCGCTCGGGGCTCCGGCTCCTCTGGGTGGGTTGTGGCCGCCCCAATCTGAGGGCCGTGCAGCCGCCGCCGCCCTGGCCCGCGCTCACCGCTTTCAGCCGCTGGGGCCCCGGAAAGTTTCCGGGAAGCGGAGCACGGGGCCCACGGGCGGACCGCCGCCCAAGCCAAGCCGGAAAAGACGAGGAGGATCTGGAAGATGCGGACGAGGAGGAGGAAGAAGAGGAGCTGCTGAGAAGGGACCCGTTGCTGCCCGCGGGGACCCAGCGCGTGTGCCTGGTTCACCCTGACGTAAAGTGGGGCCCGGGAAAGCCGCAGATGACCACAGGTGAGCAGAACTGCGCCTCTGGGAGAGGCGGGGCGTTCTAGGTAGGGTCTCCGAAGGAAGGAGCTCGTTGGATGGAGATTGGGGGCTAGGACTCAGGGAGGAGCTCATTGAGTGGCAATGAAGGAGCAGGGACTCTGAGGGGAGGAGCTCTTTGGGTGGCGATGTAGGGGCGGGGACTCTGAGGAGAGGAACTCATTGGGTGGCGATGCTGGGGCGGGAACGTTGAGGGGAGGACCTCAAGGGATAAATGCGGAGACTCTGGGGGAGGAGCACAATTATGTAAATATAGGGGCGAAGTTGAAGAGGAGCAGGGACTCTGGGGGCAGGACCTTTGGGGCGGGGCTTACATGGTGGAGGGAACTTATTGGGTGGAGGCGTGGGGTGGCGTCTAGAGGGCGGGGCTTGGCCGCGCTGCCCGGTTTTCCTTGGCCCGAAGCTGAGTGCGGGAATAGGGCCCGGCTGGGGGCGGGGTCCTGCACTGGGCAGAGGCCGGACTTGTGGACGCTGGCCGGGATCTCGTGCCTTGCCCGCAAAGTAAGTGCCCAAGATCCAGAAAGACTTGGTCACAGGAAGCCCCTGGGCTGACCGGGGTCTTCGCACCTGTGGGTAGACAGCTCTGTCCCGTCACCTCTGGACTGTCTCTGGCCGTGTCCACCGCTCGGCTGCAATAAACACGCATGGACAGGTTCACGTCTTCGGTCCCGGGGCAGACACTTGGGAGAACTGTGGGGTCCAGACTCCTGAGAGGGCACCTGCGTTGGGAGCTGGGAGCTCAGGGGCTTGTCCTGGAGGGAGGCGCTGGCTTGCTGAGGGCTGGGCCTGCGGCTTCAGGAAGAGCGGTCAGGAGAGTGACCAGAGGATGGGGAGGGCTCTGGAGCCCACCAGGACTCAGATCCCAAAAGTTCTGCCCACCCATGGGCGCAGACCCCCAGCTGCCACCCGCCCACCAGCCCTGCTGTGCACACCAGCGTCCTGGCCTTGATTTCTTCCTCTGCGCTGTGGTGTGGAGCTCTGCAGTTGTCATGAGGAGCAGGGTCCAGGAGTGCACAGGAAGTGGAATCTGCACTGGGGGCAACTCCTAAGGCCATGGGAAGAGGTGTTTGTTGCTGTTGTAAGATGGGAGGAGAAAATAAGGTGCTGCAGGGCAACAGCTCCTCCAGGGAGTGGTGGGGGCCATGGGTGGCCACAGCATCATGGGCAGCAAGTGAGTGTCCTCGGGGCTGTGACCACCTGCAACAAGGATTCACCTCCCATTCCAGGGTTCTTAGGTACAGGTGTCTCAGGGCTGCACACTCCCTCCACAGGCCCTAGGGGAGGCTCCTTCCTGCCTCTCCCAGCTCCTGGTGACTCCAGGCATCCCTGGGCTTGTGGCCGTATCACTACAGTCTCTGCCTCTGTCTCCACATGGCTTCTCTGTATCTGTGTCTTTGCTGTCTTTTATGAAGACACCTGTCACTGGATTTAGTGCCCTCCCTAATCCAGGATGGTCTCATCTCAGGATCCCTCCCTAATTACATCTGCAGAGACGATATTTCCAAATAAAGTCCCGTTCCCAGGTTCTAGGGGTAAACACGTGGATTAACGCACACCCATTCATGTGATATCTATAAAGCCTATGCCAGGGCTCAGCTGCCAGTTCGGGAGTATCTGTCCCTGCTCCTGCACTACTGTCTTTGGGAGTCTCCTTCAGAGCTCAGCTTCACAGCCCGTTTCCTGTCTTTTTTTTTTTATTGTTGGGGATTCATTGAGGGTACAATAAGCCAGGTTACACTGATTGTAATTGTTAGGTTCTTATCAGTTTAATATCTGATACGTCCTCTATCCGTTTCCTGTCTTAATCTCCTCTGCCTGGTGGTCACCTGAGGAAGAACCAGCAGAGTGAGCGTAGGAGCGGGCCCCTGACTCCTGTGTTGCACCCCCAGGTGTCACTGTCAGCGTCCCCACCTCCCAGAGCTGCACTGGCCACCTTGGGCTGCTGGGGACCTGCGCCATGTCTCCTCACCCCTGCGTCAGCCCTTGCTCAGCTCTGTTCACTCTGCCTGCCCAAATGGGTGCCAACTTCCCTGGCCCTTCTAGAACCTTCTGTCACATTATCCCATCTTCCTCTGTCCACCCACCCTCCAGGTGATACACGTGTGATGCACATCACAGCACCCCAGGGCTCTTCACTCAGTGTCCCAGCTTCTGCACCTGTCCTGAGCTGTGAACCCACCAAGGCTCCAACTTCCTTCTGCCACCCTCCTGTGCCCTATCCCCATCAGATTCATACCTAGAGACCTTGTGGGGGCACCTAGGAAACCACAGGGGAGAGAAGACATGTTTGGGAGTAAATGCTAGGTCTGGATGTTCTCCCAGATATGGCCACGTCCAGGGCAGGAGGAGGTCAGCAGAGTGGAAGCCAGCAAGGCTGCCTGGGTTAAGCAAGGACAGGGCCAGGGCATGTGCAGATTGGGCCCAGGGCCTACCCCAGAAGGCAGTGTCCTAACAGTAGCCTGTGTATCCCCACAGCCATGTGGCAGGTGGCAGAGGCCACAGCGCTGGTGCACACCCTGGATGGCTGGTCCGTGGTCCAGACGATAGTCATGTCCACCAAGACACCCAGCAAGAAGCTCATCTTTGGCAAAGGGAACTTTGAGCAGCTGACAGGTGCATCATCTCAGACCTACTCTTCCCCTCTGTCTTGTCACATCTAGGGTGGGTCTGTCGGGGGAAGGAGGTGTCAGCACAGGTCGCAGAGCACACTGGAGTAGATGTGGAGGGTCATGGGCATGTGAGGAAGGGTCCGCTTCTGACAGGACCTTCTTCTGTTAGAGACAATCAGAGGGTGTCCAGAAATCACATCAGTCTTCCTGAACGTGGAGAGGATGGCTACCCCAACCAAGGTGGGTGACATCGTTTCCATGTCTTTTGTGCCACTCTGAGTGTCTGAGTCACATTACATACATACAGTATGTGCAATGCTGAGGATGGAGAGGGGCATGGGGTAGGATGACGGTGCAGCCTGCATCCACTCCTCCCATGAGGCTGAGTTCCCGTGTCCAGGCTCTGCCGTCTCCTCTTCCAGAAAGAGCTGGAGGCGGCCTGGGGCCTAGAGGTGTTTGACCGCTTCACCATCGTCCTGCACATTTTCCGCTGCCATGCCCGTACCAGGGAGGCCCGGCTGCAGGTGGCACTGGCCGAGATCCCCCTACTCAGGTGCCCGAGGGGCGTCCAGCTGAGCAAAAGTGCCCTTCTGTCTGTTGTCCATGTTGTCCATGTGGGGCCCACAGGCATCTAAGGTGCATAAGAGTGTGGGGTGCACATTTGGGAGGGATGTGGCAGGGCTGGTCCAGCACAGCTCAGCTGGTCACCTGCAGTGTGTGACACCCCCCACCACCTCCCACCCCACCCCCGCTCTCAGCAGCCCTGTCAGGAAAGGCAGCAGCATGGCCGATGAACAGCTCCCATTTCCATACCAGGTCAAACCTGAAAAACGACATTGCCCACCAGGACCGCCAAGGAGGAGGCTCCCGCTACATCATGGGCTCAGGTGACATGGGACCATTTGCAATGCCCAAGGACATTGTCGCTGGGCACTCGGGGATGTGTGGCGAGCTGCCCGAAGACAGGAGGTGGCAGCCCTTGAACATCCCAATGGGGCAGGAGCTGAATGTGGCCCAATCTCTGTCCACATTCAGGCAAATTAGGGTATCATAGCAATTACCTTCAGGTGCCCTAAGAGAGAACGATAATTGGGGTCTTAAAACAGCAGGGATCCATAACCCCCCCAGCCCTGGAGCCCAGAAATCTGAGGTGCAGGTGTCAGGGCCACTCCCTCCACAGGGCCCAGGGGAGGCTCCTTCCTGCCTCTCCCAGGTCCTGGGGGCTCCAGGTGTCCCTGGGCTTGTGGCCACATCACTCCGTCTCTACGTGGCTTCTCCTCTGTGTCTGTGTCTCCTCTGCTGTCTCTTAGGAGGACGATTGTCATTGGGTTTAGGAACCACGTTACTTCAGGGTAGTTTCCTCTCGAGACCCCTCACTAATCGCATCTGCAACATCCTGATTCCACATAAAGCCTCTGGTGTCAGGGCAAGGACGTCCTTTGGCCCAGCACAGGCCCCATCCCATCTTCCCCCTCCTTAATGCTGTCTTCCTCACCTCTGAGCATCTCTCTGGGAACAGGGGATGCTCCCAGCCTCATGGGGCAAAGTGTGGAAGGGAGGATGCCATCCGCACAGCGGTACTCAGAGCAGCTCTGCACAGGCAGCCTCACACCGCCTCTTCCCTCATTCCTTGCACACTCACTCTCTGTTTCGGGCATTTCCAGGGGAATCCTTCATGCAGGTGCAGCAGCGTGTGCTGCGAGAGAAGGAGGCCAAGATCAGGAAGGCCCTGGAGAAGCTGCGGGGGAAACGTCGCCTGCTACGCAGACAGCGCACACGGCGGGAGCTTCCAGTGGTGTCTGTGGTGGGCTACACCAACTGTGGTGAGTGTGCCCAGTGGTGTCCTTGGTGGGCTAGACCAACTGCAGTGAGGGCGTGCGCACATGTTCTAACGGCCGCGGCCCTCAGTGGGCTGAGTGTATCCTGGGGACTGGGGTTTGCTTTTTATAACAGGTTCTCTGAGCTCTGAGAAACAGTAGGAAAGGAAACCTCAGCATTTCACAAGCCACGGGCAGTAGACACCTTCAGAGAAGGAAAGCAATTCAGGTCTCATAAAGTATAACTTCTCTGTAAATTTCAAGATATGTCTCAACACAGCCTTCAGTGACATCAGATGCAGGAGGCAGAGACCGGGGTTTCCTTCACAGCCACAAAGTCCTGACACATATCGGCCATCTATAGACACATGCTCACAAAACCCTGCCCTGCTGACCACTCCACTGTTGTCCATCCACATTTGCCAATCCCGGGAAGGTCTGGGTCCCCTGTGTGCTGGGCACACATGCTGTGACCAGAGCAGATCCTGCTCATGGAGCTGGTAGTCTACATCTATGACAGGCAGGGACATTCCCCGGATCCTGGGCTGGACACCTGGGGACAGCTGGGCTTTAGAAAAATGTTTATATGAATTCATACTTCCCAGGAACCCAGAGCACTTCTGCTGGACTGAAACAAGCTTGGAAGTCACAGAACCTTTCAGCCCAGACAACAGCGTGTGTTGTCTTTGAGAGGATGAGCAGGGTTTCTATGTGCATCCACATGGCTAAGCCAGGCAGGGACCACATCAGGGCCATGGGTATTAGGCCTCTGTCCACGTCAGGGCCATGGGTATTAGGCCTCTGTCCACTGGGGTCACCTGCATCAGGCCGTCTGCCCACTGGGGTCACCTGTATCAGGCCGTCTGCCCGCTGGGGTCACCTGTATCAGGCCATCTGCCCGCTGGGGTCACCTGCATCAGGCCATCTGCTTGCTGGAGTCAACCTGCGTCAGGCCATCTGCCCACTGGGGTCACCTGTGTCAGAAGTGACTGGCGAGTGCCCCATGTTTGTCAGGATTATGGGGTACTCCAGACAGCCCCCTGGTATCCAGTGCTAGCCTGACCCCTCCGGGCATGGCTCTCACCACATCTACACTGTTGTCCCTCCCCATCTGCAGCACAGCCTCCCTGTATCCACACACAGCCCTGCTACGGATTGCTCAAGCAGAGACAGTTCATGTCTCTTCCTGTCAGGTCTGAGGGTCCCTGTGGACCTCAGACTGACCCCTGGGCATTGTAGGACGTGGGTCTCAGGTGCTGCCCACGCTCCACACTGCATGGGGGATAGGGACACACCAGGGTCTCAGCAGAGCTCATCGCATCCTAGGGAAGACCACACTGATCAAGGCCCTGACAGGCGACGTGACTGTCCAACCACGGGATCAGCTGTTTGCCACACTGGACATCACAGCCCATGCAGGGTCCCTGCCCTCCCACATGACCGTCCTGTATATGGACACCATCGGCTTCCTCTCTGAGCTGCCCCACGGTCTGATCGAGTCTTTCTCCGCCACCCTGGAGGATGTGGCCCATTCGGTAAGTGAGGGCTGGACTGGGAGCTGGGGCCTCAGACACCAAGGAGAGCTAGGACCCAGCAGCCCGCGTGCCCTAACCCTAACCACAGGCACTGGCGGGTCTTGGGTCCCAGACATGACCCAGAGACCAGGGGACACACACAGACACAACCCAGAGACTAAGAGCCCCGACACAGACACGACCCAGAGACCAGGGGCCCAGGGGACACGACACAAATGCAATCCAGAGACCAGGGGGCCCAACACAGACACAACCCAGAGACACGGGGACACATACACAGACACGACCCAGAGACCAGGGGACACACACAGACATGACCCAGAGACCAGGGGACACACACAGACACGACCCAGAGACCAGGGGACACGACACAAATGCAATCCAGAGACCAGGGGACACACACAGACACGACCCAGAGACCTGGGGACACAGACACGACCCAGAGACCGGGGGACACACACAGACATGACCCAGAGACCAGGGAACACACACACAGACACGACCCAGAGACCAGGGGACACACACAGACACAACCCAGAGACCAGGGGACACACACACAGACACAACCCAGAGACCAGGGGACACACAGACACGACCCAGAGACCAGGGGACACACACAGACACGACCCAGAGACCAGGGGACACACACAGACACGACCCAGAGACCAGGGGACACACAGACACAACCCAGACACACACACAGACACGACCCAGAGACCAGGGGACACACACAGACAACCCAGGGGGCAGGGTCCTGGTTGCAGAGAAGCCTGAGGAATCTTTGGGCAGCACTGTGTCCAGAGGGGCTGGGGCAGAGAGGGACAGAGAGGTTACTGCTGAAATACAGGCTGAGTGTGGGTTTGTGAGGATGCTGCCCAGGAGGGCCCATGTGGCAGGTACACAGTCATGTGGGAGCCACAGAGAATGTCGCTGAGGGCCGGGCACCTCTCTTCTGTCTGTGAGTTTTCTAAGAGTCTAAAACTTTAATGAAAAAAATGATTTAAAAAAATTAAATGCATCCAGATTTACAAAAAACCCAAAGGCAGATGTGAATACCCCAAAGTGGATGTGGGGCCTCTTTCTGGTGGCAGAATCACATAGGGCTTTTTTCTTTTCTGTAATTTACAAATTTTGCATGAGGCACCTACCTGTAAAGCTTTTGGGAAAAAGTGTACTTTGAAACCTGAAATCATCTAAGATTTTCTCTGAGATTTCAAGAAACGTAAGGCCAGCCTGGACCCCAAGTGGCTCCTTTGTCCACAGGGTCCACTGTGGACAGGACCTATGGTATCCAGAAGCCCGGTACTGGGGGCTGTGAGAGGGTACAGCTCTAGCTCCCACACTTACTTGTGGTACTGTCTGAGCTCCTCCTTGGGCCCATCCACAGGCATGAGACTGAGGGCAGCATCCCTGCCACTCTGACTGCAAGACCCATCCTGTCCCACAGGACCTCATCCTCCATGTGAGGGACGTCAGCCACCCCGAGACTGAGCGCCAGAAAGCCAGTGTGCTGTCCGCACTGCACAGCCTGAACCTTCCTGGCCCACTGCTGGACACCATGGTGGAGGTCCACAACAAAGTGGACCTGGTACCTGGGTAAGTCAGGGCCTGCAGGGACCCGAGGCCAGGGAGTCAGGCTGAGCTCTTCTGGGCATCCCGGGGAGCCAGGTGCAGAGCTGTATCATGTGTCCAGGGAGTCTTGGGGAGTCAGGCCAAGCTCTGCTGGGCATCCTGGAGAGTCAGGGCCGAGCTATGCCAAGTCTAAGACCTGGTGAGTCAGTCTGAGACCAAGTAGGCAGCTCCTTCCCTGAGTGTGGGGCTGATGGAGAACAGACTCTGGGTTCCCTGTGTGCTAGCTGCACTCTTGACCAAGTATATCTGGGACCCAGAGCAGCCACACTCCCAGTCCTGGCACCAAGGCCCGGCCCACCTCAAGTGTGCCTGGTTGGGGGGTGCAGTGAACAGCCAGTTCCCTCCCAGTCTACCCAGCCTCCACCCACAGGCGTTGTCCCACCCTAGTTACTCAGGGACCCTGTCTGGGTGGTGTCCCCAGGCTAAACAGGTCATGGTGTTCCCCTCACACAGGTACAGTCCCACAGAGCCCCACGCAGTGGCCGTCTCTGCCCTCCTGGGGTCAGGGCTGCAGCAGCTGAAAGTAGACCTGGAAGATGCAGTTCTGAGAGCGACAGGGAGGCAGCTGCTCACCCTCCGTGTGCGGCTGGCAGGGGCCCAGCTCAGGTGAGCAGCCTCATGGGGATGGAGGTGCACATTTGGGCTTACAGGTGCGTGGGGAGGGCCATACCCCAATAATCTTAGGGTGCAGGCACCAGCTGAGATGATTCAGAGTGGTCTACAGCAAGTCTCTGTCCTGCTGCTGCCTGCAGACTCCAGGTCACTCTGCATTTATTGATCCTCCCTCAATCCTCCCTTCCCATTTCCCAGCCCTAATCTTCCCCTCCTCCTTCCCAACCCTAACTGTCCCCTGACCCTGAGCCTTACCCTTCTCCTCCCCTCCCCAATCCTAACTGTCCCCTGACCCTGAGCCGCCTTCTCCCCAACCCTAACCCTAACCTTCCCCACCCCTAACCATAACCCCACCAGTAAAACAAAAACTTGGAGGAGGGGCTGGGGAGCAGGGGTGGGGCAGGCCAGGCTCTCTTTAGCAATACTGAGTATGAAACTGAACACATCCACTGGGTCCTCACTGGTGGCCATGAAATGCACCTGGTCCCCAGCTGGCTGCATCGGGAAGCGACAGTCCAGCACGTAGATGTGATCCCTGAGGAGGGGGCGGCCGAAGTGCAGGTCATCATCAGCAAGTCTGCCTATGGCAAGTTCCAGAAGCTCTTCCCAGGATGAAAACATGCCTTAGCAGCCCGGGCACCTGTCCTGCTGAAGTGTTGGGCTTAGTTCCTGGTTCTCTGCTGGGCATGTGTGGCTGTGACTACCCAGGTCTGGGGTCACAGCCACTGCTGTGCAGCATGAGCAGCTGCCAGCGTCCACTCCAGACATGTGCAGTCTGGTCCGAGTGAGCTGGGCCCTGCCCGTCTTCCTGGCAGGCATCCACAGTGGATGTTGAAGATCTTGTGCTTGGTCCTCTGAGCCAAGTTCCTGGATCCTCCGGGCTGGCTGTGACCATGGCCGTGAGCAGCACCATGGTGGGGCCTCTCCGTCCCATAGCCCTCACATAGGCACAGCCAGCCTCGTTTTCTCCACGGTGCTGTGGGTGAAAGGACGAGAGACCCAGCCTCTGGGCAGCACAGAAGGTGGCAGAGGATGGCAGAGAGAAGACAGCTCTGCTAACAAGGAGGCCTCAGGCCAGGTGGGGATTGTACCCAGGGACAGGCCAGTTAAGAAATGCCAACAAGGAGTCCCACCTGCATGTCGCAGGCGCATGTATGCGTGCCTACCACCCCACCACCCCCCACCCCCGCATGCATGTCAGCTGTCTACCAATATGAAAAATAAACTTCGGACAGCGCCTGTGGCTCAGTGACTAGGGCACCAGCCCATATACCGAGGGTGGCGGGTTCAAACCCAGCCCCGGCCAAACTGCAACAAAAAAATAGCCAGGCGTTGTGGCAGGCACCTGTAGTCCCAGCTACTCAGGAGACTGAGGCAGGATAATCGCCTAAGCCCAAGAGCTGGAGATTGCTGTGAGCTGTGATGCCATGCCACTCTACCGAGGGCAACAAAGTAAGACTCTGTCTCTAAAAAAAAAAAAAAGAAAGAAACTTCATCAAACAGCAGGAAGCTGCCTCTTAGAGCAGAACCTGCACCCAGGCGAGGGAATAGACCCCTGTTGCAGCAACGCTCAGCTTGAGGAAGGACATTCTGGGCCCAGGGAGTAGGGACTGTGCATCTCAGGAGGACAGCCTGGACAGTGACGCATTTCCATGGGAAATGCCAAGAACATGCCGACTATGTCTCTGTCCCTTCGGATGGGTGCTGGAAAAGGTTTGACTTGTTTTCCTAGTTCTGTATTCACCATTACAGGTGTCAGCTGTCCATAGAGTTGTCCCAAGATGTTACCCTTCAGGGACAGTGAAAAAAATCTCTGCCCCTCCCCTGAGCGTACAAACAAGAGGCATGGACCTCCCAAGGCAGGGTGAGCAGGCTCCCCTTACCTGTGAGGCTCTGGGGTGCACACAGATACCTCAGTGCCAGCCACTGCCCAGACCTGCCTGAGGTCTGCTTCTGTGCCTACCAGCCATGCAGACTCAGTTCAGGGAGGGTGTGGTTGGCAGAAGACTGTCCACAATGATATCCACATCCCAATCTCCATGTAGTAGACAGAATAATGTCCCCAAAGAAGTCCTCATTCTCATTCTCATCCCATGTGGTAGACAGCAAAGATGTCCATGTACCAATCCCATGTGGTAGACAGGATAATGTCCCCAAAGATGTCCACGTCCTAATCCCATGTGGTAGACAGAATAATGTCCCCAAAGATGTCCACGTCCTAATCCCATGTGGTAGACAGAATAATGTCCCCAAACATGTCCACGTCCTAATCCCATGTGGTAGACAGGATAATGTCCCCAAAGATGTCCACGTCCTAATCCCATGTGGTAGACAGGATAATGTCCCCGAAGATGTCCACGTCCTAATCCCATGTGGTAGACAGGATAATGTCTCCGAACATGTCCACATCCTAATCCTATGTGGTAGACAGAATAATGTCCCCAAAGATGTTCACGTCCTAATCCCATGTGGTAGACAGAATAATGTCCCCAGAGATGTCCACGTCCTAATTCCATGTGGTAGACAGGATAATGTCCCCGAAGATGTCCACGTCCTAATCCCATGTGGTAGAATAATGTCCCCAAAGATGTCCACGTCCTAATTCCATGTGGTAGACAGGATAATGTCCCCAAAGATGTCCATATCCTAATCCCATGTGGTAAACAGAAAACTGTCCCCAAAGATGTTCACGTCCTAATCCCATGCAGTAAGACAGAATAATGTCCCCAAACATGTCCACATCCCAGTCCCATGTGGAAGACAGAATGATGTCCCCAAAGATGTCCACATCCCAATCCTAAAGTGGTAGAACCCAGTGGAGACTCCTGCTCAGGGAGTCCTGGATGTGTGGATGACAGGACCTGGTACATAGGCCAGCCTGCTGACCCAGACCTCCCTTTCACCAAGAACCTGAGCTGGGGGCTATCACCCAGGACTTCTAGCTGAAGTCAGAGGGGTGTCCTAAAGCCCAGAGGATGGGGTGGGGGGGGGCTCTTGACGAGCTTAGAGGATGGGACAGGGGTCTTATCCCAGAGAGGATGGTTGGGGAGGGGATCCTGGGGAGCTCAGAGAATGGAGTGGGGGTCAAAGAGCCCTGGACAAGGCATCACAAGGGAATGGCCTTTCTGTGGGGTGTGGATAGATGCTGCCCCTGGCCCCAGCTCTCCAACTTCTGCCTTTCCCCAGTTCCTGAGTCAGGTGGTGGCCCCAGGAGAAGCCTCCAAGGTGGGGGTCTCAGGAAGGGGGTCTGCCCACCACCCCTCAGGTCTCCATCACTGGACCAGCCAAGTGATTCTGGGAGCCCAGGGCCCTACATGGCTTCAACCAGGGTTCTTGGCAGACTGCCCTCCAATAAGTGCCCAATGAAGATTTTCTAAAGAGTCTTCCCTCATGTGACTCTGAAAGCGACCAAAAGCACCTTGGTCGTTTAGACAGTGACAAAGTCCACAAACATATTTGACCTTTCTGGTGTTTAATTCTCTAAAGTGAGTGACTGGTGGGAATAGCTGACACGTCCCCGTCAGACTTATGCTCCTTCATCACCACGGGCTCCTCCCGAGCACAGAGCTGTCCTCCACACTGCAGAGTCACAACTGAGGTAGGTGGCTCACGCCACGGTGGTCGTCCCCATGGCCTTGAGCCGTCTTCATTGAAACACAGCGACCAGGGCTGAGAACATGAGCAGATTTTCTTTGGAAAATGATCTGCTCTCAAACAACATACTGCAATGTGGACCAAATAGTCATTTTCAAGGCCCTGCCCTGACATCCTGACACCAGAAATGTCCCCCAGGTGTGATCAGCAGTCAAGAAGCCCCCCGGCCAGCCACAGCCTCCACCAGGATCCCCATGGGACATGCTGGGTGGGCCACTGAGGCCCGGACAGTGAGGATGCACCAGCAGGCCTTGGGGTACAAGGTGGCCCCAGGTGGCTGTGTTCTGGGGTGTGGAGTGACTCAGGACATAGTGGCCTCCAGTAGCCAGGCCCCTGGAGGACTCAAGGCTGGGGAAATACTAGCTTGTGCTTGAACATTACAAGCAAAATGGCAGCTGGCATGTAGAGGACACACGCCCCTGGGAGTGGTCATGTCTGCAGGAATTAGCCCTGGGTAGGGGCCCCTCTTCCTGCGTTGGTAGGACCCCCAAATGCCAGAGCGTCAAGGGTACAAAAATAAGAAAACAGTTACTATCAGTGGCCCTGCCATTGCCTGTATTCTGCCCAGTGACAGCAGAACCCGGTAGGACTGAGGATGACCCAAGAGTCCTGCACTCAAGACGCAGAAGGGCCAGGTCAGCACCACAGTAGCTTCTCGTTGAGCCTGATGACATCACTGACAAAGCCGTCTGCCCCGATGAAGTCACCCGCGATGATGTTGGTGCAGCGCGGGCCAGGTCCTGGGCACTGCTCCCGAACCCAGGTCCCGAGGCGCGGCAGGCTGGGCAGCGTCATCTTCTTCAGGGACCCGGATGGGTGTGCCAGGATGTAGGGTAGGTTCTCTGTCAGGTTGATGCCCGCCACAAACAGCCCACCTGGAACAGGGACACAGCACAGAGGTTATGAGGCTCCTGAGGTCCCCGAATCCCACCGCCTGTGGCCCCAACCCTGCCTGGCTTCACCCTCACTTCATGGGGTTTCAGATCTGCCGGAGGGAAGCAGAGTCTGACACAACTCAGCAGGCATCAGACTATAGAGATTTTGTTACAGAAGGGTACAGTCTGACTATTGTCCCCCAAAGATGTCTACATCCCAATCCCATGTGGCAGGCAGAATAATGTCCCCAAAGATGTCCACATCTCAATCCCATGTGGCAGACAGAATAACTTCCCCAAAGATGTCTGCATCCTCGTCCCCAGAACCTATAGCTATATAACCTTATAGGTGAGAAAGGACTTTAGAGGTGGGATTAAGGACCCTGAAACGTGGATGGTCCTGTATGATCTCTGTGGGCCCAATGATGTCACAGGGTCTGAATGAGCAGGAGGCAGAGGCACTTGAGGATGAAGAGGACACAGGTGATGAGAAGATGAAAACGGGACAATCTATTACGTATTACTCAATAAAGCTGCTGGCATCCCACCCCGACCCCCACCTCCAGAAAAAACAGAAAACAGGGGACAAAGGCTGATGGGTAAGTGGCTGCAGCCAAGGGATAGGGGCAGCTGCAGGAGCTGGGAGAGCCGGAGCTGACTTGGGACCAGCTCCTGCACCATGATTTTAACCCAATGAGCCCCATTTGGGCTTCTGGGCTCAACCATCAGTAGAAAAACCAATCAGCTGTATGAGGCACCAAGTCTGTGGCCTTGTCCTCAACAGGAGGCTCCTGCTGAGAGGGGATCCTGACTGGTGGTTCTCAAAGTGGGGTGCTCCAGCCCCACCCTGGACCTGCTGGATCAGAACCTTGGGCCCCACCTGTGACTCAAGCTGCCCCAGGTGCAGGGGAGCACTGTGTTACCTGCTCGGCTGTCCCAACTGCAGAGAAAACAGTGCTGTTTTCTCTGGCCCAGAATCTCCAAGCGTTTATTCTGTCTCTAGATTCCCAGATTCGTATGAGGGGCTGAGGTGGTAGCCACCTGCCCCTCTGGGCTGCCCAGGTGCTGGGCTTTCTGCCCCCTAGTGAGTTTGGGGAACACACAACCAGGTTGGGGACCTCAGCCAGTGCCGCCTGGTGCCGTTCTGTCATGACTGGCCCTTTGCTGCCCAGGGCACCATCTCTGAACCTTGGTGGACACTGGAACTGTGGCATTCCACAGTGGCTGTGCCTGACCACACCCAGGTAGCTTTAAAAAACTGAAGTGAAATTTACACACTATAAAATTCACCATTTTATTTATTTATTTATTTTTTTTTTGTAGAGACAGAGTCTCACTTTATGGCCCTCAGTAGAGTGCCGTGGCCTCACACAGCTCACAGCAACCTCCAACTCCTGGGCTTAAGCGATTCTCTTGCCTCAGCCTCCCAAGTAGCTGGGACTACAGGCGCCTGCCAAAACGCCCAGCTATTTTTTTTTTTTGGTTGCAGTTTGGCCGGGGCCGGGTTTGAACCCGCCACCCTCAGTATATGGGGCCAGTGCCTTACCTACTGAGCCACAGGCGCCGCCCAAAATTCACCATTTTAAATGTGCAATTCTGTGCAGTTAGCACACCCAGGCTCAGGGGGCTGTGCGACCCCCACCTCTATTTGCAGAACATTCTTATCCTTCCAAAGGAGCTGTCCCTACTAACAGCCCCTCCCCAGCCTGGCAGCAGCAGCCCCTCCCATCTCTGTGGACATGCCTCTCCCTGCCACGTGTGTGAACAGTTGCAGACCACCCTCTACATGTGTCTGGCTCCTGCCACCAGGCGTTGTGTCCTCTAGGGTCATTGAGCTATGTCCTGCTGTAGTCCCCTGTACCCTGAGTATTACTCCCTGTGGGGGGACTGGGCTGCTTTGTCCTGGGCTCCACCCACAGGTCAAACCACACTGATTTTAGAGTTCATTAAGGTCAGGACTCTGGGCCAGGACCTCTTCCCCCAAATCCCTCCCTCTGTTACATCACTCTTCACTATCCAACACTGACCAACACCAGGACACAAACACAGAGGTCATTTCTGTCCACAAACCAGTGAGAAACAGGAAAAAAGGGGAGATCACACCAGGAAGAAACCAGGAGCCACAGAGGGCAGTGGACACCAGTGGGTCAGACTGGGCTGGCATCAAGAAGGACAGCCCTGGGCAGGTCAGGGGCCTCCAGCCCTCCTTGGATGGGTCAGTTCTCTGCAGTTCTGTGTCCCTCCCTGGACAGATCAGGGCCCTGAAGCCCTGTATCCCTCTGTGGACAGGTCAGGTCCCTGCAGCCCTATGTCCCTCCCTGAGAAAAGGGGTCCCAGCACTTGATATCGGGGGAGAAAAGGACCCTTTCCCTCCATTGCACCCACCCCTGTGGTGGTTGGGGTGAGGCTCACCACACCCTTCCCCTCGCCTGGTGTCTGTTGACGGGCCACTGATCACATCAGCTCAGGGGAAAGGGCCGAGTTGTCCACTCAGCCTGGTGCAGCAACAGCACACAGAGCTCCATCAGCACTGCTGGTCAAGGACACGATTTGAGGGGCCAAAGGCCCCGCAGACCCAGAGTGGCCCCACAGACCACGGGCAGGTAGGAGGCACTTGAGACCATGGGCTCCATGACCAATAAGCATCATTGTACTTGAACCAACTTATGATAGAATAAAGCAGAAACACCACCAGCCCCCACACAGTGACTGCAGACGTTTGAAAGACAGACCCAAAAAAGGGCAGATTTCCATAAAGAAGTCTAACAAACCAGTAAGAAAAAGGAAAACCCAGCAGAAAATAGGCAAACCAAAAAAGAAGCACACATAATCATGCGTTCCCGCCGGCCTTCAGGCAAGGGCAAGGCTCCGCCAGCAGACCAGCCGTGGGGGCACGACCTGGGGGACCAAGCAGGCAGGTGACCTGAGGCAGGAACTTCTCCAGAGAGAGCATCACTAGCTGTGGGTAGGAGAGAGAAGAGGGTGCCTGAGGGGCTCAGGCACATGGACTATGTCACACATGTGAGGAGGAGCCTGTGTAGTTGACTATCAAGAAGCTCAGAAGTAAATTGTGATGATGAATTTGATGGGGAGGGGAGAGAGAGAGAGAGAAAAGGGGAGAGGGAGGAAGAGGGAGGGGGACAGACAGAGAGATGGGGAATGGGGGAGAGATGGGGGGGAGAGAGACACAGAGAGAGAGATGGGTGAAGAGATAGGGAGAGATGGGGGAGACAGAGGAAAGGGGAGAAGGAGAAATGTGGGGGAGAGGGGAGAGAAAGAGATGGAGGGAGAGACAGTCAGAGACAGAGCAGGGGATGGAGAAAGAGCAACAGAGAAGGAGGCAGCGAGGGAGCACGTGCGACTGCAGCCCCCTGAGGTGCCCGGACGGCTTCACCCTCCTCTGCCCACTGTCAGCACAGCCCTGACCCCATCAACTGCTCAAACCCCCAGCTTATCTCCAGCAGCAGAAGTAGAGACCACAGGATCAGACACTTCATCTTCTCCCTTTGTTCCCGTATGTCGTGTAAAACATATATTTCTCCAGCCTCACGGATTGTAGCCACTACCTTATCAGCCACCCCCGCTTTCTCCTCTTTGTTGTGTTTAAAATGCTGAAGATCCCAAACTCCTTATGGAAAAACAGCCAAAGCTTGTCTGTGGTTCTTGTTTTTCCCTAAATCTTGGCTTAATAAACCTCCATTGATTGAGATTTTTGCCTCTGTCATGTATTTGGATCAACATGCATGCACACACATGCCCACACCCATGCAGACAGGCACACGTGTACATATATTCCCCCACACACACATACACAGAACCTATTATACTTGTAAATTTCTTTTTTTTTTCTTTCTTCCTTTTTCTTTTTTTTTTTTTTTTTTTACGGTTTTGACCGCGGCTGGGTTTGAACCCGCCACTTCCAGCATAGGGGACCGGCGCCCTACCCCTTTGAGCCACAGGCACCACCTTACTTGTAAATTTCTTTAACTTAAAGGTGAAGGCAAACCCCAGCCCAGACAGCAGAGGGGTGTCACCGGCACTGCCTGGAACCTGCCCCACCTGGAACCTGCCTCGGGACAAGCCCCCAGTACCTGGGCGGCCGCAGCTCTTCATGGACTCCAGGTAGCATATCAGCGCCTCTGTCTTCACCTTGTCACCCCACCAGTAGGGAATTCCTGGCCACAGCTCTAGGTGTCGGCCCACAGACCTCTCATCCTCGTAGGAGAGAAGCACCTGCTGGCCGTGGGACCAGAGCTGGCGCAGCGTCGGCACCTCCTGCAAGGGGGCAGGGCACAGGGGTGAGAGAGGCCTGGGGTACAGGGATGAGAGGGAGCAGGGCATGGGATGAGTGGGAGCAGGGGCACAGGCTGTCAGCACTGCGGGGTCTTGGGGGTCTGTAGGGCCACAGAGCCTGCCTGGTCTATACCAGCAGGCTCCAGTGCAGGGACCAATGGGAGAGAGCAGCTTAGTTATCCGTCAGTGCAGCAGAGAGGCTCCGTACACACACAGAGTAGTAGCAAACTGTTTTTCTCTCCTGACTCTGCCTTTGTCAGTACTTTTTTTTTGTTTGAGACAGCGTCTCAATCTGTGCCCTGGGAAGGGTGCCATGGCATCATAGCTCACAGCAACCTCAAACTCTTGGGCTCCAGTGATCCCCCTGCCTCAGCCTCCCAAGTAGCTGGGACTACAGGTATCCATCACAACACTCGGCTAGTTTTTCTATTTTTAGTAGAGACAGGGTCTCATTCTTGCTTAGGTTGATCTAGACTCCTGATCTCAAGCAATCCTCCAGCCTCAGCCTCACAGAGTGCTGGGATCACAGGTGTGAGGCACTGTACCCAGCTGTCTGTCAGCCTAATGTGCAGGACCCCAACCATAGAGGCTGGACCCTCACAGTGTACACAAAGAGACTTGTCAAATGCCTTGGTGACCACCTCAGTGTCACAGTCACACCTCAGGGGTCACACCTTGTGGTCACACGGCAGCAGTCACACTTCAGGAGTCATACCACAGTGGTCTCACCTGGGGTGCCACAGAGGTCTTACCTGAATACCTCCGCAGTCACACATGGTGAGCTAAGGCAGGCTGTGCCTGACAACCCCCCAGAAGAGACAAGACTAAGGACACACCCATCCCCTTCCTCTCAGGAGAGGCAAGACCTAAGGACATGGCTGTCCACTTGCTCTCACCCCTCGGGGGCACAGCATGTCCCCAAAGATGTTCTTGATGCAGGTGACCAGGTACTCATGCAGGTCCTCCGTCATCCCCTCAAAGTTTCTGCAGGCCAATATGACCACCTCCTGCGGGTGTTTCTCCAGCCACTCCGAGATTTCCGTGAGGGTGTCCTGCAAGGGGGACATGCTGAGTAATTTACATGCTCCCGCAGAGGAGGAAACCCAGAAAGCTCCTCATGCAAAGAGGGTTCTGAGGGGAGAACTCACTGGATGGAGGGGTCAGGTCATTACAAACGGGGTGGGGGGCTGCCCAGTGGGCACAGCCAGGGAAGGCAGGGGGAAGGCAGGGAGGACAGGCAGAGAGGGAGATTTTGGATGGAAAAGCGTGCACGTGTGTACGTATGTACATGTGTACAGAATATGACTGTGTGTACATGTGTGAGTGCACGCCTGTGTGCATGTGTGTGGGTGCATGCCTGTGTGTGCATGTCTGTGGATGTGTGCAGGTGCATATGGGTCTGTGTGCATGTTTCTGGGTGTGGGTGCACATGTGCATATTGGTGTGCATGTATGTGTGTGCACACATGTCTGTGTGCACCACGGACACGTGTGTGTCTGTGCACATGCACACACAGACAGAAGGCACCGCCTCCAGACCCCAGGGCTCCGGCAGCTTCCAGATGCGGGGTGTAGGGAACTGCCACCAGGCTTTAAGCAGGAAAGTGACTTGTCATATTCTGATTTTATAACCCCTCTAGCTACCAAGTAGAGAATGAATTGAAAAATGCCTAAACTGGAGCCAGAGAGATAATCAACTTACATTGCTGGGGTCAGCACCATCCTCCCAGACCTGCAGTGGCCACTCCATCCTGTGAGAGACCGCAGCCCTGGCCCTTGCCCTGTACCCTGCCTGCACCTCACCTGTGCCCCATTCGCACCCCCGTACCTCCACCAGCGCAGTTGTGTACAACATGTGGACAAAGTGCAGGTTCTTCTCTGAGCCCTGGAGCATGTGTGCGATGCGCAGGTCCAGGTACCGCACCCCAGCGTCCAGCTGCTCCGTGACGTCCAGCCCCTGTGGACAGAGGCTGCCATTGTCTCTGCCTGGAGTGGGCAGGACTCTGTGTCTCTGAATCTCTCTGGGACTCAGAAGTGGGCAGAGCTTCCCCCATGCACCCAGAAGGTCACGTGGGACCCTGCCATTGGAACAACAGCTCTTGTCTGAGTGTGAAACCCCTTCAGCCCTGACCTTGATCTCGGACATCCCTGGTCACTTCTCCCAGGTAGTCACCAAGAAGAGGCTGCTGGCCCCAGGAGCTCAGCACAGTGTCCAGGGCACCCTGCAGACCCATAGATGCCCAAAGGCACCACAGTGGCTGCAGGTGCAGGAGGCCTGGACCCAAGAGGGGAGAAGAGAGTCAGGAATTGGAAAAGGGGGGCGGTGCCTGTAGCTCAAGGAGTAGGGTGCTGGCCCCAAATGTCAGAGGTGGCAGGTTCAAACCCGGCCCCGGCCAAAAACTGCAACAACAACAAAAAGAATTGGAAAAGGTAAAGAAGCTGCCCAAACTCTGCACAGGGGTAGGGGGGACACAGGAAAAGGACCACATACTTGGTCCTCTAGACAAGCCAGGAGGACATAGCCCCCTCACAGCTCTTTGAGCTCTGACTTCAGAAACTGGCAGCTGTAGGGACTTCCTCTGTGCTGTTAAGGCCAGTGTTAATAATCTAAAGCCTGAACATGCTTCCCAACAGCCTGACAACCTGAGGCATTTCCCAGGACCTGGGGCCTCTCAGAAGTGCAATTACCAGGGAGGAAAATGCCCTGTCTCCCCATTTCCTGGGAAACCATGATTACCGGAATCCTCAAGGTGAACCTGGTGGCAATCACAGATGTGAGGAAATCAGAGGACATCAACCCTGAGCCTAAGAACGGAACGGGCATGTGGACTGGGTCTGAGGCCCCGTGAGATGCTGTCTGCATCTCTGAGCAGTTTTGTGGCCACTGTGGTCTCCAGCTGTTCTGTTCACTAATAAACTGTCCCTCTCTCTCCTGCCTCTGGAGAGAGGCGTCTGGGCTGGCAGGAGGTTTTGTCTTCAGTTCCATTTCCCCAGAATTAGGGTAGGGGTGGGATGAGACTACACGGCCCTGGTAGAGGGAGCCCCCTGCCCCCTCCCATGCCCACTGGACCCCGCTCATCCCCTACCTGGGTGATAGACCACTTGAGCACCACGGGCAGGGTGATGCATGGGGCAGCTTTGCTGAGCAGCCGTAGCAGCTGGGGCTGGGCCTGAGAGATGGGGGACTTCTTGTTCAAGCAGTAGGTCATCGTGTCATGGCTGCCTACAAGCAGAGGGGGGACTCTCATTGGCTACTCCCCTCCCCACACTCCACACTGTGCATCACAGGTTCACATGCAGAATGCATCTGAGCAGTGACCAAACCCTCACCCTCACGCCTTTCACCTCTGCCCCAAGTTCTCGCTCAGCCCTCCCCTCCCCACAGCCTCCACCATGGGCCCTGCTCATTGTGTCTCCCCAACTGCTGGAGCTGGACTGCCTGTCTCTCCTCCCCGGGCTCCAAATGTATGTCCGCCTGGAATGTCACGACAGGACCTTATCTGGGAGAAGGGTCTCCACAGATGTTATTATTTAAGGATTTCAAGATGAGACCATCTTGATTAGGGAGGACCCTAAACCCAGTGACATGTGTCCTTCTAAGAGACAGTAGAGGGGACACAGACACTGAGGAGAAGCCACATGGAGACGGAGGCAGAGACTGGAGTGATGTGGACACAAGCCCAGGGACGCCTGGAGCCCCCAGGAGTTGGGAGAGGCAGGAAGGAGCCTCCCCTGGGGCCTGTGGAGGGAGCAGCCCTGAGACACCTACAGCTCAGACTCCTGGGCTCCAGGGTGATTTTAAGCCCCCAACGTGTGGTACTTTATCACAGCAGCTCTAGGAGACTAATACACACAGGAATTCATGCTAATTGCAGGAAAATGACAAGATAGAGTTAAGTAAAAAATTAAAGTTCTGTACTGACATTGCAATAGCACATTTATGAATCTGTTTTATATCTATTACGTATAGGCAGAATCTGTTTATAGTAGTTTTCTCATTTTCTAACCAGTAGATATTGATACAAATAGTTTATTTAAAACTATTCACACAGCCTGAGCAAGAGTAAGATCCCATGTCTACTAAAAATAGAAAAACTAGCCAGGGTTCATGGTGAGTGACGGTAGTGCCAGCTACTGGGGAGGCTAAGGCAGGAGAATCACTTGACCCCAGGAGTTTGAGAGTGCTGTGAGCTATGACGCCACAGCACTCTACCCAGGGAACAGAATGAGACTCTGTCTCAAAAATAAATGAAAGAATGAATGAATAATAAATAAAACTATTTGTGATGATGTGGCACCTTAGTATCTTATAAACAGTGCAGTTGAGTGAGCTGGGTCTTAACCCTCTTGTGCATCCCACAGACTTGTTCACAGACTTCCTGAGCCTACCTGGGGCCTGGTCTTGCCCTCTATGATGGTCCTGGGGACAGCTGACCTGACAGGGAAGGATATTCCTCCACACATACACACACTGTCCTCTGCAGGAGGAATGTCTCCACTTCAGGAGGGAAGCATGGAGGGAGGAAGCTGGGGACCTCCTCTCTGCACATCCAGAGGGTTACACCTCCAGGGTTTATCTAAACTTCACTCTGACTGTGCAAACCCATTCTCACAGTTGGTATTTCTGAAGTGCAGAGGCATTAAAGAGATAACAAGTGCATGGTGGGGGGCTCACAGCAGGTGACCTCACACACAGGGACTCAGCTGTCAGTGTTATGGAGGACTACAAACTGAGGATTTAAACCCAAAGAAACTCACTCTCCCCAGCCCTGGAGCCCAGAAGTCTGAGGTGCAGGGGTCTCAGGGTCACTCTCCCTCCACAGGCCCAGGGGAGGCTCTTTCCTGCCTCTCCCAGGTCCTGGGGACTCTGGGCATCCCTGGGCTTGTGGCCACATCACTGTAGTCTCTGCCTCCATCTCCACATAGTTTGTCCTCTCTGCACATCTGTCTTTATGATGACTCCAGTCCTTAAATTTAGGACCCAACCAAGCAAGTCCAGGATGACCTCATCTTACATGATTACATCTGCAAAGACCTCATTTCCAAATAAGTTGCTTTCACAGTTCTCGGTGGGAAGAGATTTGGGGGATGCTGCTCTGGCCACCGCATTTGTGTGTCAACACTCCTCTGCGCCCTGCTCAGGTTGGCCTGGCTCCTGGGGGCTTTTTCCTCTCTAGGTCCAGACAGCACCACATGGCCATGTCATTTCCATGGCTGGATTCATGTACTGGCAGGAGTCCAACTGCCAGAACGACTGGGTAGTCCTAGAAAGCTGCAGATTGAATCCTCCCCACCAACATAAATGCATGTAAAACAAAGATATAAATTTCTTTTAAAAAGTCATAAAATTCTACAAGAGAACTTCTGGTCCATGTGACAGCACAGATGGATCTCAACAGCATCGCTGAGTGATAGCAGTCGGTACACACTGTCAGGATCCCTCAGTAGAAAGTTCTAGAAGAGACAAAACCTCCTGGGGTGCAAGAGGTCAGGATGGGGATACTTTTCTGGGTGCATTGATTACAACAGGCACAAAGCGACCCTCTGGGGAGGGACTGTCCCATGCCCTGCCTGGGTGGTGGTCTGGCTGATGCTAGTCCACAGTGAGTGAATTGCACACGGCAAAACATGATTGCAAGAGGGACTTTACCTAACAATTGCAATCAGTGTAACCTGGCTTATTGTACCCTCAATGAATCCCCAACAATAAAAAAAAAATAAATTAAAAAAAAATTTAAATGCTTTGTTAGAAACAGCAGGGACAAAGTGAAAACTGGAGAACAAATTGACACAACACCGAGGCACCACTGCAGAGCCCCAGTTGGCAAAGGAAAGAGGCTGGACCATGCATCGTGTTGGAGGAGACACAGAGACAGAGTGGAAGCCACGTGGGGATTTGGCAACAGCCACCCAGTGAAAACTGCACCCTTCTGAGGGAGCAGTTTCTGGAGATGGCTGTGGTGCACACGTGGAGAGGCATGGGTGGGTGCCTCTCCTTTAACTCCCTTTTTATGAAAGCAGAGGATGGAAATGCCTGCCCGCTCATCACAGAGGATGGCAGAGGGAGTCACCATACCCTCACCCTGCAACCACGTGCAGACACTTAATCAAGGTGACAGAGAATGAGGAGGGATGACTCCAAGGTATGTGGAGGGCAGCTGTCAGCTCCCTTTGTCAGAGGGAGTGTCCACATCCTGTTCCACTGGGCCTGCTGGCAGGGGCGGGACTCCCCAGCAGGAATGCAGGCAGAGCTATGTTTCCGGATCCTGCTGCAGCATCAGTTTTAAAAGATGCTGAGCATGCAGGGTGCGGAATGAAAACAGATGCAAAGAAGGACAAGTGTACCAAGTTCACAGCAACCAGGAGGTGGGAACAGCCAAGTTCCTTCCATCAAGGGATATTAGCCACAAAGAGAAAGGCAGTTCTGACATGGCCACAATACGGATGAGCCAGGAAGACATCATGCTCAGAGCAGTTGGACACAGGTCTCGTATTAACATGAGGTAGGTCACTTGGCTCCACGCTTTCCGAAAAGTGTGAACCAAAGAGCAGCAAACACATTTTCACCCATGTGTGGTGCGGCCAAAGCTGTCAGCAGTTGCCATTGGCAGCTGGGCACCCAGGACCACTCACACCACAATAGCTGGTAGACAAGGGACCTTTCGTGTGCTGGACACAGACAGGACACTGTGGCATGTCACGTGGGACACACACTACCTGTGGCCACGATGGCGTGTCCCACCTCCGGCAGGTGTCAGTCCAGTGCTGTCTTGCTCATCATTTGTTGCAATTGAAGAGACTCGAGGGTTTTTCAGTTCACTTGAAAAATCCCTGCGGCATTTAAGTTTCTCCTCCCCAACACTGGAGTGCTGAGCCCAGGAGACTCTCAGCAGTCTTGGGTGGAGAGTGATGGAGAAGCTGGCAGGGCCCGAAACCTTCTCCCTCATGTTCTAGAAGTAAGAACAGACTAGCCAAGGGGTGTGTAACCCTGAATTCCCAGGCTGACAAGGCACCCCCAAAGCCGCACCCTCCTAGCCTGTGGACCTCCCTCGCCTGCATCATGATGAGGGAGACAGAGACACAGGTGTGTGCTTGGGTGCACATGCATGTGCCTATGTGTGCATGTGTGCCCTGTGTGCATATGTGTCATATGTGTGTGTCCACCTGGGTGCTTGAGGGTTTCCCCACACCAGAAACTGGCCCTGCAGTGGTGCCTCTGTGGGGTCGTGCAGGTGACACGAAAAGAAAAACTAGCCAGGATTCCCCCGACCTCACCTGGGATGGACAGGTGGTGCAGGGGCACGTCCCACAGCTGAGGGCTCAGTGCTGACATCCAGTCTGAGTTCTCCATCCTGCAGCGCCTGGTGCTCATCTGCCCGCCCATGGCAGGACAGCCTCCTGCAACCCGCAGAAGGAAAAGAAGCTTTTTTAGGGCAAAAACTTGCACTGATCACACAGGGGCTGTGGCTTTGGGGAGGAAAAAACAGACTGGGGAGGAATAGGGTTGTTGAGGGGGTCAGGATAACCTCCTCAAATATTCTCTTAGAGGAAATTTATCCTCTAGATTAATAGTCCCCCCTCTACTATAAAAGTCCCTCCTCCACTGTAACAGTCTCCCATCTACTGTAATAGTCCTCTCTGCATTAAAATAGTCCCCATCTACTATAATAGTGCTCCCTCTACTGTAACAGTCTTCCTCTACTAAAACCATCTCCCATCTACTGTAATAGTCCCCTTCTATGGTATTAGCCCCCTCTACCATAATAGTCCCCCCTCTAATATAAAGTCCCCCCTGTAGTGTAGCAGTAATAGCCTCCTTCTGCTGTTATTGTCCCCCTTACTGTAATGGTTCCCCTATAAAGGTGAGGGGAAAGTTGCCCTTTCTGCTGAATGTTCACTGAAAGATTAACCGAAGACAGATTAATGACAGAAAGGATTTATTACTGTGCACACAGGGACAAATCATACAGCGATTACCCAGTTTCTCAATGTAGTTCAGATATCTTTACAATCACCCTTCAGAGGAGGGGAGAAATGCAGGAGGACAGGGCATCAGCGGTTGCTAGAGGGATTGCTAGTGATAACCAGTGAATGGGGAGAAATAGATTGACTTGTGAATTGACCTGGGAGACAGGTGTTTATGACCAAATGATTTGGGCCAGGTTGCCTACATTCCCAACACTCATGCCTGAAATATCTTGGGATAGCAGGGAGGGGGAAAGAGAGTCAATTGTCCTCTTTGATCTCTGATCAGGCTAGTCCAGTTTACGAAGAGAGGGAAGACCTCCTCCAGTGTCGTGACCTCGAATGGCCTTCGGTCATACCAGAGAGTCATATGTTGGGATGAAATTTCCTTAGCTCCTTCTCTCCTTTACTGTAATAGTCCCTTTTCTACTGAAATAGTCCCCCCTCCACCGTAATAGTCCTCTCTACTATAATAGGCCCCTCCTACTGTAATAGTCCCCCCTACTGTAATAGTCCCCCTCGACTATAACAGTCCCCCACTATAATTGCCCTGTATATAATAGTCCCCCTCTACTGTAATAGTCTCTCTAACATAATAGTCCCCCCATGCTTAATAGTTTCCCTGTACTGTAATAGTCCCCCCTTACTATAACAGTCCCCCTCTACTGTAACAGTCTTCCCCTACTATAAGTTTTCCTCCACTGTAATAGTCCCCCTCTACTGTAATAGTCTCCCTTCTACTGTAACAGTTCTTTTCCCCACATCATCAGACCCTCACCTCACATCCCATGTCCCCTGACACTAAGCAGTGTCCCTCCTGTTCCTCTGTCTTACTACCCTTCTCACTACATGACATCTATGGAGCACAGCAGGGATCTTCAAAGATCTTACCCCCCACTCTCAGGGCAGTTCCAATGCGTCCTCCAGACAGCACCTGAGTGGGCCTGGAGGGCTCTCAAAGAGCCCTAACCCCTGATCAGCAAGGTCCTCTATATCCTGTCCTTACGGCTGAGGGGGGACAGATGCAAATGTGCTGAAGGTCACAGTGGGGCTGAGTGGCCAGGCCAGGTAAGACAGCTGCACTCCCACCTGCTAACTCCACTGGAAAGGCCTTCTCCCTCCCTAACCCTAACCCCCAGCCAGAGGTGCCCAGCCAGAGGTGCATGGTTCACACTCAGAGAATAGTTGTCTGGTGAATAAGCAGGTGCCAAGCCCCAAGCCCCGATATTCCCTCCTCCCAACATTTCGACATCCCCAGATCCTCAAACACCCACCCTCCCCAGTGTGAGGGCATGAGTGAATAAAGGCTTTTCCCAGAGGGGCCCCATAGTGACAAGCCACAAGGCCCCCTGGTGAGCAAGAGGCTCTATCCAGGCCGTTGCACAAATCACCAGGAGTGTCACAGCCCCAAGAAGTCACGGGACACCTGCAGCTGCCTCTCTGGAGGCACAGACCCCCAGGGAACCCTGGCCCCTGTCCTTATCTATGACCCCTGCCCCACCAAGGGTCCCAGGCAGGAGAAGATGAGAAGCCCCACGCCTGAGCTGTAGGAGGGTGACTAAACCCCCTCCCCGCCCCCATGAAGACTGAGCTGCCCCCTTGTCCCTGGAGGACTCTGAGCCCCAAGGAGGTGGGCACTCACCTCCCGCTCTTCTGAGTTTCCAGCAGCTCCTGCTGCTGTTCTCCCTGGGACACACAAGCACTTCCTAAAGTACATTCAGGCCATTGGGATTGGAGGGCGGATCACTCCTCCCTACGGGGGAGGGCGGGCACTCCCAGAGCCAACCTGTCCCAACCGGTTGAAAACACCACCCCCAACTTGGGCAGAGGCCCCACAGCCAGGGCACCACTGCCCAGGTGCCATCAGGGGCCATGTCCTCACAGACCAGGGGGCAGGGGGACACTCTGGGGGTACCAGGGTGTCCTGACAGTGACAGAGTCTGCCCATTCTCCGGGTTGGGGAACAAGAGATCAAGAGGACATCCTGACTGGGTCCTCACAGTGTCCTTCTGGTCAGGGGACAAGTGACACCTGGGATGCCCAATCACTGCATCCTTTTGGTCAGAGGGGTCCTCCCAGGGGGTGTGGAGGACATTGTGACCCTGCTCTGGCCACTGTCCTCTGCAGTGGCCACCTGTGGCAGGAGCAAACAAACACTTTATCTCAAGTCTGGTTGCCACACATCTAGCAGCAAGTGGCCGGCAGTGTCTGATCTGTGAGCACCTCACCCAGCAAGCTGCTAAGTGCCAAGTGTCCTGGCTCTGGGCAGCCTCAGTCCCCTTAGGTGGGGAGTGGCTCCTCCCAGAGAGGGTCCCTCAGGCCGCTCCCCCCACAGGTGATCTGGTGTCTGGGTCCAGGTCTGTCCCCATTTGCTTTGCCTCCCCTGCCTGCTTGGGCCAGCATGGCCTTCAGAGAGTGAACACACACCAGGAAGCCACAGGTCAGGCTCAAAGCACTTGTGAGGGAGCCCATGTTCCTGGGCTGAGTTCCCCAGCTTTGCCAGGCCAGGGGCTACTCTCCCCAGTGCCCCTTCTGTCCTGGTCTCCCTGTCCTCTCAGTAACCCCAGTGGGGGATACTGTGGGGATAGCAGCTCTCTTGTGGGGACAGACATACCATCAGCCAGACTTCCTCTCTCCTAGCTTTACTTGGGCCTGGTCAGCTCCCCTTCCTTCTCCTCTCCCTCCCTTCCCCTCCTTCTTCCTTTCCCTCCCCTCCCCTCCCTCTCTCCCCTTCCCCTCCCTCTCCTCTCCTTCTCCCTCCCCAGTCATGAAGACATGAAGACTCCCCTCTGCCTGCAGCCTGCCCTCCCTCCCGTATGCCCATGTGTCCCCCCACCACAACACCTGGAAGAGCTTATAAAATGCCCTGTGCCCTGCCGTGACGTGGACCAGTGTCACAGCAGCTGGGCTGTCCCTTGCGTGCTCTTTCAGCTGAGTGTGGACTGGACACTGTGGGTGGGGCACAGTGGGCTGAGAGCCATGGGCACGTGTCTTAACCACTCCGTTGTGTTGCAAGCACAGATTGCGAAAGGGGCTTGAGTTAAGTAGGCTCAGATGAGGGGGGTCAGCTCTGCCTAACCTCCCTGTGGGCAAAGCGGCTGTGTGTGTTCAGAGGGTGTTTGGGGGCCACTTACAGCTCTACTCACAGAGCATCCAGGCTTGGTCTAGCCTTCCCAGGGGAGTGGGGAGCTCTCTTCTCTGTTCAGATAATTCCGCCACCTGTGTTTCAGTTTGGGATCTTTAAGGTGGAGCTTGCCCTCCAGGGATTAGCTGGAGGTAAGGATTTTATCATGTGCAGGTTCTGGGGCACTTGGCCTGCCTGGAGACCCCACCCTGGGGTCTGGGAGCAGGAGAGAGAGAGAGGGTCCCCTGGGCCAAAGCTTTTAGGGGTCCAGAGCATTATCCAAACCCGAGTCTCCTGTACAGATCTACCTGGTTTAAGCCAGAGGGCATGAGCTCCATAGGTCTCTTCATTACCCAGAGGGGTCCCTGTGGCACGACTAGACCTTCCTTCTGGAGGTGGGGTTGGAAGCTGCATGGTCCCTTGGGAGGTGGGGTCAGAGGCTGCAGGGTAAGCCCTGGGGGATTGGGGTCAGAGGCTGCAGCGTTCCTGGGGGGTGGGGTTGGTAGGACCAGTGGGCAGGCTGCATCTGGCTGTCCCTTGGTGGGTGATCAGTGGGGAGGTGGGTGCTGGGGCAGGTGTCTGGACCGACCACACTGAGAATGGGAGGCAGCAGGTTCTGGAGCCTGGGTCAGGGCAGCCAACCCTTTCCTGGTGTGAGGAAGTCCAGGCAGCACTAGAGGTGGACGACTCAGAGGCAACCTATAGTCAAAGGAGCTTAGGATACCCAGGCCCCCACCCTGCCCCGACTCAGGCCACCGGTGGGGTCCCTCTCGAGGGCAGTGCAGTGGCAGAGGGCCCATGAACGTGTCCTCCGCCAGGACAGCTGCATGTTAGGTGCAGTGATTTCCAACATCAGCTGCCTGTGGGTCCCTGTGGCCCCTCCTCAGACTGGGGGGGACTTTCAAAGTCTCGCTGTATGTGTGGCATGAGGACAGGGTGGCACCCTCAGGACCCATGGGACCCCTGGTGGCTCTTGGGACTGGCTCAGAGAGTGTCCCCGTGGGCAGATCCCAAGGCCGGGGAGGTCTTGTGCCCCTGGAGGTAGAGAAGCTGTGTCCTGAGCACTGAGTGGGCTTCCATCCTGAGTGGGCTTCCTGCATCCTGAGCACTGAGTAGGCTTCCTCTGTGTCCTGAGGGGGCTTCCTCTACATCCTGAGTGGGCTTCCTGCATCCTGAGCACTGAATGGGCTTCCTCTGTGTCCTGAGCAGGGTTCCTCTAGACACCTCTTTCATTCTTTTCTCTCCTCCTTTTGTTGTGCACTGACAGCAGGTGACATGCAGCAGAATTATTTACTCACAGCTGTGTCTGGCCTCCACCCCTTTACCAGAGGAAGGAGAACCTTTGAAGTCTTCTTGGCCCACCCCCAGCCTACCTATTCCCCATCTCACTGAGGTGTCCCTGCCTCGCACCCTATTCTCCCAGTAGAGGGCAGCAGCGTGGGCACTGGGGAGTGAGGGTGGAGGTTTAGGGTTAGACACTGAGGGGGTTAGGCTTAGGTGCTGGGGCTGGGGGTTAGGGTAAATGTCAGACACTGGGCGGAGTTTAGGGTTAGGTACTGGGGCAGGGGGGCGGGGGTCTAGGCTTAGGGTTAAACATAGGGCAGGGGTGCTAGTGTGGGGAAGTGGGGGTTTAAGGTTAGGGTTTAGGCACTAGGTCTAGAGCTGGGGCGAGTTAGCTGTTAGGGTTAGGCGTTGGGCTGTGGGGGCTGCTCTTTCAATCCAGCATTCTCTGACTCTTCATTTGATGAGTATTGAGCAGGGGTCTGGGAGATAGTGATTTCTATTGGCAACAAACCCAGGCTTCCTGCATTACAGATTGGAAGAAGTTTTCTCCAGGTCTGTAGTTCTCTCTGCAGGTTCGTGGGTTGTCGGCAGGGGAGCCATTTTGCAGAACAAGCTAACTGTGACTGGGAAAGCGTTTGGAAGTTTGGGCATGAACCGTCCAGGCCCCACACCTTGGCTTTGGGGTTGCAGACACTGGAGACCCACCGTAGGTTTCCAGAGCCACTGGGAGCTGGCTAATCAACTGTCACTTCACTGACCATCCTAACCCTAGGGCCCCCTAACCCAAGGGCCCCTCCCTGCCCAGTTTGCCTCAGGGATTTTAATGTAGGCACCCAAATGCCCTCTACTCACTCACAAGCAGGGAAGTCATTAAACTTTTCAGAAAGTGGCTAATACACTTGCACATGTTAAAGCACACTAGTATCCAGTGTCAGAACAGATTACCATTTTCCACTGTCAAGAAAATCAAGATTAAAAGCTATAATGCCTGGTGTTGGCCGCAGTGTGGTGAGGGGGGCAACCTTGGCCATCTCTGACAGGAGTGTAGATCAGCAGAAGAGGCATTGGTTCAAATCTGACTTACGCTTCCATGAGTTCTTGTACAGTTAGTCCTCTCTGAGGAAAGAGTTTATTCTGAGGAGGTCATGTGAAGGACAGATAAGATTGTAGGCAGAGATGTTTATCACAATAATCTGTGTCAACCGGGGGCAGCCAGTGGGCCCTACACAACCACTAAGTGGAAGTTTGTGGGATTTTTTCCCTGAGACAAGGCCTAGCCTCCATGCAGTGGTGCCATTATAGCTCACTGCAGCCTTCACCTCCTAGGCTGATGGGACCCTCCTGCCTGAGCAGCTGGGACTACAGGTGTCACTGTACCCAGCTGATTTTTAGACTCTTTTGTAGAGATGGGGTCTTATTGTGTGCCCAGTTCTTTTAGATTTCCCAGGCATGTAGCCATCTGATTTGCAAAATGATGGCAAATTTTTCTTCCTCTTTTCCAGTCGTTGCACATCATGTCATGTCCAATTGTGCTGTTTAGTGATTCTGGGGTGATGGGGAAGAAGTGAGTAAGAGGTGTCCTCTTCACTTTCTTCTCTCTTTGAGGGACACAACTACAACTTTACGATGACACACGTGCTTTTATGCGGAGGGAGGGGCCCAGAGTCCCAGGGCACCCAAGAGTATGCACAGGGTGTTCCAGGGGATCTCAGAGCCCACCCAGGGGATCTAAGATGGTCCCAGAGCCTACCCAGGGTCCCAGAAGGTCCTAGATGATCCCAGAGCCCACCCAGGGAGGTCCCAGAGCCCACCCAGGGTCCCAGAGGGTCCTAGATGATCCCAGAGCCTACCCAGGGAGGTCCCAAGGGGTCCCAGAGCCCACCCAGGGAGTGCCAGATGATACCAGAACCCACCCAGAGAGATCCTGGGGATCCCAGAACCTACCCAGAGAGGTCCCAGGGGGTCCCAGAGGCCACCCAGGGCTTCCTGGTCAGAGGAACCTGCCTAGGTTGGGGGCAGTTCATGCAAGTGACCCTTCTTCCTAAGAAACCTGGGAGGGCAGAGGAATCCACACCTCCTCGAGGCACACAGTCATTTTGGAGGGTGGGAGGGTTGCCCAGGGTCAAGGGGCAGTAGATGGCAGGAAGACAGGAAGGGAAAGCCATCACGGAAGCCTGTCTGATCTTCTGTCACATGAGGGCTGAGCGCCACCTGCAGGAGCTTATGAAGAACAGAAACCCTGATCCTGCCAAAGCCTCAGAAAGACCAGGACGGTCCCCAGAGGGCACACTGTCCAAGCACCATCCCCATCAGTGTCGGGACTAGAGGCTAACCAGGGCCATTGTCCCAGCAACGTCCATGGCTGTCTGTGTCCCGAGAGCTGCTCAGGACCCCTACATCTTCTCATCCTGGACCCCTGGTCTTCATGAGACACCTGCTGGGTGTGGTCCAGAGTGGGTGCCTGGACACTGCCCTGAGCAGGCCCATAGGCGCGTTCTGGCCATTGCTCCGAGCCCAGAGTGGACAGCCCTGTGCTGTGCCCAGAGCTGGCTGTCTGTTCTCTTCTTTCTTGCAGTTATTTTTTTTAATTGAGATGAGTCACCATACTTAACGATTAACCCTTTAAAGTGTACAATTTACCAACATATAGCACACTCAAAATGTGAAGCGACCCACACTTCTCTGTTTCCACGATGTCCTTGTCACCCCAAGACGAGGCCCTGGACCCACCAGTGGTCACTCCCCAAACCCCGGCCCAGCCCCTGGTGACCTGCAGCTACCTTCTGTCTCTGTGGGTTGTCCTGTCCTGGATACCCTGGGGCCACCTTGCCAGCTGGGACAGGTTCCTCCCTGTCTAAGTGACATGCAGCACACACATCTGACAGGCAACGAGCCAGATCCCCAGAGTCACAGTAGGAGAGAGGCTGAGAATCCACCGCCTCTCCCATGTCCCTGACCAGAGCACTGGCTCTCAGCCCAGATGACTCCGGGATTCCTGGGCCCACACTCATCCTCCCCCAGCCTTGACCCCTCAGGCTCCTGGGTTTCACAGTCTATACCTGACGGAGGTCCCCCCTTCCCCCCTGGGCCTGCCGCCCCCTCCAAGGGCTCTGTCCCCTCCAGGGGCTTTGTCTCCTCTGAGGATGCTGCCCCCCAGACCTGCCCCCCTTCCAAAGGCTCTGCCCTGGGGACCTGCTGTACCCCCCTCCCGGGGATGACCTCTCAGTTAGGACCCACTTCCCAGTGGCCCTCACATGCTCCCACAGCAGTGACAGTGTCCAAGGCCCTTCCTCCTCCTGGTCCAGAACTCTCATTCTGACTCAACACCCCCCAGATGCCTTCACAGGAAGTGAGCTGCCATCAGCACCTTGAGAGCCATGGAATGGGTGTCCTTGTTCTAGACAGCTGGAGCCTCACAGCCCCATGTGCCCCTGTGTGTGGTGAGGACCCTGCTCATGCCACACTGGAGACCCCTCTGAGTCATGGCCCAAGAATGTCCTATCAATCCAGGTGCATGTTTGGGATGGGAACACCAAATGCTGGTGAGTCCTTTGAAGGGTCCTCAGTCAGATACAGGGCTACCTTGACCCAGCAAAGACTTGCTAAAATGAAAACACGTCCAAGGTACCCACAGCAGCTCTCTGCACAACAGCCAGAAGGTGGGAGCAGCCTGAGGGTCCCCAGCCAAGGAGTGGACAGTGTATGGTGGGCCTGCACATGGAATCGTGCTTGGCCTCAGACAGGGACGAGGTCCCAACACCTGCTACGGAAGACTCAGAGGCTCAGTGAGGACAGCTAGACACAGAGGCCATAGGGAGGAGGGTCCCCTTTATATGAGGACAGAAAGTGGACCCGGCATCAGCAGGGGCTGGGGAGGGGGGTGGGGACTGACTGCCGATGGGGATGGGTCTCCTCTGGGGGTGAAGAAAATATTCTATAACAAGACAACATTGTGAGTGCATTAAATGCCTTGAACTATTCACCTTAAAATCATTAACTTTATATACATTTACCACAATTAAAAAAAATTTAATTGGGAATTTAAAATCTGCAGAGATATCACCTGTCACACCCAGAAGATTTCTGGGACAGGCAGACAACCTTGTAGGCAGACTAAGGGGCTCAGTAACACAACAGGGTACCATGCCAGAGACCTGTGCCTGGTCCCCCCATGTGACTCATGTCCTCAAGCAGTGAGCAACGGAGCGATTCTGAAGACTGGCCATGTATATTTCTGGGCCCTGACCCAGCCACTCATGCAGGGATGACTAGATTGAGCCACTGACGCTGGCCCAGTCCCTCTGGTGTGGCTTTCAGCCAGAAAAGGCGTGAGGGGCGACTCCTCTAACTCCCAGGCTGGTGACCTGCAGAGGATGCAGAGAGGCTGTGGTCAGGCCCACATTGCTGCCCAAACATGGTGTTACTGGCAGAGTGAGGCTAGACCGAGTCTGGGCACTTCATAAGCCACACACTGAAAACACAATTTTTGTGTCACACTGGGGGGTTGTGTTTGAAATGTTTGTTTTCTAGGAGGGTTGATGAAGTGACCTCCACCCACCTGCAGATACACCCACTTGGCCTAACCCTACCAGAGTTTAAGATGCCTTCCCACCCACTGTCACCCGGTGCAGAGCAGCACAAAAGCTGCCACAGGGACTCTCAGTATAAAAACCTTCTCAAACCTTGAAGACGTGTCCAGCCTGAGGCTCCTTCAGCAGCTGCTCCTGGCTCAGGCCATCTGCCGCGGAGGTCACGTACAGGTCCATGTAGCTGGGGCCCCCAAAGCTGCAGGATGTGACCCTGGACACGGGCATGTGTACCGTGCATAGCAGCATCCCTGTGAGTAAGGTGAAGGCCAATGCTGGGACCCTTGGCTGCCAACTACCTGGCCTGGCCCCTGGCCTGACCCCAGGCCAATCCTTGGCAGCACATGGCTCCCCATGACAACTGTAGCACCTGAACTGTAACCCTAACCCAAACCCTGATCTGAACACTAACCCAAACCTGAACCCTAACCTTCCCAGCCCAGCCTGGCCTCACCTCCTATGGTGGGCTCAATGGTGTGCCCCCCATATTCACAACAAATAGGGCCTCAGAACAGGATCTTATGTGGAAATAGGTCTCTACAGGTGTAATTAGTGAAGGATCTCGAGATGAGACCATCCTGGATTAGGGAGGGCCCTAAATCCAGTGACAGGTGTCCTCCTAAGAGATAGCAGAGGAGACACAGACACACCAGAGAAGCCACGTGGAGACAGAGGCAGAGACTGGAGTGATGTGGTCACAAGCCCAGGGATACCTAGAGACCCCAGAAGCTGGGAGAGGCAGGAAGAAGCCTCCCCTAGGGCATCTGGAGAAACATTGTCCCGGTCCACATGCTGATTTCAGACTTCTGGTCTACAGGACTGAGAGAAGATAAAATCTGTTGTTCAAGCCCCAGTTTTAGTCCCTCATAAGGGTGACTGTGGGACAACACCACACTTGCCAAATGGTGAAACCCAACCCTGGGAGGTTGTGCCATCTGGGAAGGAAGGGCCCCTCAGCAGCTGGACAAGTGTGTCCCTACAAGCACGTGACTGCCTCCCCATCCCTGACTCCTGAACACTCCAGGACACTATGGACACGGTTGACCCCTGATGTGGCCAACTTTGATGGCCTTGCCATTGGCACTCACCTGTCTCAGGATCCACACGGATCACCCTGCCTCCATCAATGCAGGCCACCCAGAGCTTCCCCGCAGTGTCCACACACATCCCGTCTGGCATGCCCTGCCCCTGCTGCAGGTGGTACAGGATGCGTGGATTTGCTGCAACCAGAGGATGGAAGTGGGACAGCATGCTCCCTGCCCCAGTGGGTGCCCCAGAAGGGGACCCCACATCCCTTCCTGGGTGCTCCAGCAGGGTGACCTCAGGGAGCCCATGTCCCTCCTGGGTGCCATGGCAGGGTGACTTCAGGAGAGCCCATGGCCCTCTTGGGTACCCATGGCAGGCTACCCTCCTGGTGCCCATAGAGCAGTGGTTCTCAACCTGTGGGTCGCAACCCCTTTGGGGATTGAACAGCCCTTTCACAGGGGTTCCCTAAATCCATCCTGCATATCAGATATTTACATTACGATTCATAACAATAGCAAAATGACAGTTATGAAGTAGCAACGAAAATAATTTTATGGTTGGGGGTCACCACAACATGAGGAACTGTATTAAAGGGTTGCGGCATTAGGAAGGTTGAGAACCACTGCCATAGAGGGAGACTTCAGGGAGCCCACATCCTCTTCTGAGTGCCCATGGCAGTGTGATTTGGGGAAGCCCCCATCCCCTCCTGGGTACCCATAGGAGAGTGACCTCAGGGGAGCCCACATCACTCCTGGGTGTCCATGGCAAGGTGGCCTTGGAGAGCCTATGTCCTCTCCTGGATGCCCACAGGGTGACTTCAGGGAAGACCACATCCCCTCCTGGGTACACACAGCAGGGTGACCTCAAGGAGCCACATACTCTCCTCAGCCCCCACGGGGGTGGCTAGGGTGGGGATGTCAGTGCTGGGCTGGGGCCTGAGGGAAGGGGCTGGATGGGATGGTGCGTACCTATCCCACCCGTCTGTATGTCATAGTCGAACGCCCGCACGCAGTAGTCCAGGCTGTCCACGTGGTAGAAGGTCCTATGATCCAGGGACCAGTCCAGCCCGTTGGGGATGCCCAGCCCTTCCAGGTGTCTGACCACTGAGCCGTCACCATAGAGCGTGTACAGTGAGCCCTGCCCTCGTGCCCACATGCCTGGGGCAGATGCCTCTGGCATGGTGCCTGGGAAGGTCAGAGGTCAGCCAGAGGGCCAGGAGTCCAGAAGCCCCCCCCACCTTCCCTTGAGGGCTGACCTTGCATCCTGGTAGTCCTGTGACCCCACCATAGCTGTGACTGTGACCATGGCGATAACAGACTCTGAGCCTCCCAGCAAGTCTTGAATGTGAGGTGGTTTCAGGGACCCCAACACTTGTCCCCACAGCCTCCCCAGGTGGAAGAACTAGTTCTTGCCAATTTCTGATGTTTTGGGCTAAGACTGTGTCCCCATGGCCCCTACACTCCTGTCTATTGCTCCTGGCATTTTGCCTGTGTGGCCTGAGCTACTCCCTTCCTGAGGCTCTCAGAATGGTGCCCTGGGATTTCTGCAGCAGACCCTGGCTGAAGCCAGCTTGTCTGTGACTGGCACTCCCATCCCAAATGGGAAGCTCACACCTGCTCTCAGGCCTTTCTTGACTCTTCTGCAGATAGTGCTGACGGCCCCTCCTGTGAGCTGGCCACAGGCCCTGAGCACTGCAGGGTGCTGGGTTCCCAGGCAGCTGCTGACTGCAGGTTTTGACACCCACCCAGAACACCCAGGGCAAGTGTGATGCTCTCCCAAAACGTGGATGCCTTCAGGAATGTGCTTGTGGCCTCTGCTGCATGCTTGTGGATTCAGCCACTCCAAGGAAAGTGGAGGCCGTGTCTGTGTGGGTAGTCAGGAGCCAAGGAGGCATAAATGGGGAAAAGACTAGGATTGGCATCAAAGGAAACCTTCCAGAATGGTAGCCTGGTGAATCCAGGGCAGTGTAGGGCATGGACTGCACCCTGTGCTCCTTCCTCAGGGGACATGGGGACAGCTTCTTACAGCCCCCAGCACCCGCTGTGAGTGGAGAATTGCCCAGGCCCTGAGGTCGGCATGCCTTTGCTCCATAGGCTGAGCTGCTGACCTCTTTGTGTCTCCACTGACCCCTGGCTCAGTGGGCTGAGGCCATACCATATCCTCACCTTTTGGAAGCTCACCTGCCACAAACCTCCCAGCAGGGTCCACCTTTCCATCGTTGAACCTGTTGTGGGGCTTGTCCCTGTCCAGCCAGGCCACCCACTGTACCTGCTTTGTTCCCCAGTCCAGGAGGCCAAGGCAGGTGCCGGCAGCCACCAAGTAGGTCCCCTTCTGGCACAGGGCCACAGAGCCAACACGGTTTCCTGGGGGAAGTTGGTGGGCAAGGGGTGACCCAGTTCCTGCATTTCCACGGGTCCAATGAGGTCCCCCACTGCCTGCACCCATCAGGACATGCTGATAGACAGATCTGTCCCCTATTCCCAGGGCAGTGGGCCTGGCTGGTCCCAGGCATCATCTGGGCTGGCATCTGTGGGCCGCCCAGCTTCTTCCTGAGATCACTTTGTTGCAACCCCCTACACACACAGCACCCACCGTGGGCCCAGCAGGAGACCGACCTCATGTATCTGCCTCCTTGTCTGTGAGGAGGACAGTGGTTTCTGCCTCCTGGGGAGGGCGTGCAGCCCTCCTCACTGGTGGGCGGTGCTCAGCCCACTGAGCAAGGGTAAGTCAATCCCAGGGCTTCAGATTAGGCTTAGGGTTACCCTGACCCCCAATGCCTTAGGGTTAGGGCCACCCCAACCCCTGGGTCTCAGGAGCCAAGGCTAGCAGGGTAAGAGAACGAGAGCCTTCATGTGATGGACCCCGCTCAACTCACCCTCTGATAGGGGTCAAGTCCAGGCCCTGCATGGGTGCGTCCCCTCCACTCACTCAGGCCCACGGTCTGCACCTCCCCTGTGAAGGGGTTCCAGCGGCACACATTCCTGCTGTTAATGTCCACGTACACCAGCTGCCCTGTCTCCTCTTCCCACACTGGACACTCGGCCATCCGGTGCCGCTGCCTGATGACAGCCTCGATCTTGGGGGATGCCATGGCCTGAGCAGAGGGACAGGATCAGTGAACATTAGCCCAGCCTTCAGCCCTTGCTTCTCCTGGACAGCAGGGTGGGGGTGCTAGGCAGCCTGAGACCATGACCCTTCCAGGTCTGTGAAGACATACATGGTCCACATGCTATGATGACAGCTCTCTGCCCTTTGAAGGTCACTCGCTCAGAGACCCAGAAAACAAACCAAAGGACTCACCCGGGCAGAGCCCTTTCTCAGAAGACAGAAAAGGCCCACCCAGATCAAGGCCTGTTCTTGGGGGACAGAAGGGCCCACCCCAACCAGGGCCTGTTCTTGGGGGCCTATGCCCCCTGAACCCAACACACAAAGACCCACAGAAAACGCTGGAGGGCAGTTTGCTGGAAAAGACAGCACTCTGCAAAATCTCCCAAGACTGTCTCCCAGAAGGGCCTGCCCCTGCTCTGAGCACACTGTGTGTTCACTTACCAGGCCCACACTGTCACAACCCAGACTAAACATGGGGAATCTGAGGCCCAGAGAAGCCAGGCGCTTGCCCAGACAACACAGGCATTGGTCTGAGGGTAGGGGCTGCCCAGAGGGAGGAGCCCCCCTCCCAAGCCGGCTCCCTGCCACTAACCACGACAGGAAGTCACATGGGCCACGCTGGCCTGGGCTCCCAGCAGGGCGCATAAGTGACTTCCACTCCCACCTTAACAGAGTGACAGGTAACCCTTGGCAGCGCACCCCTTGCCTCCCGGCTGGGCTGTCTCATTTGAAAGGGTTAGATACACAAAATGTCCCTTTCAGTTTCCTTGTAGCAGGATTTGCTTTGTAAAATCCTTCCCTCTGTCCGGTTCATTGTAGAAAACCCTTCCTGCTATTTGGGATACCCTGAAAATTTAATCACCTAGAAGCGGGTCACTTTCACACCAGAGGGTGGCTCGCAAGGCACTCAGGCCACTTTCGCTCTGGCTCCTGCTCCGACACAGCCTCCTTCTCCAACTACCAGGCTGCATCGGGCGTGCGGGCGCCGCAGTCCCTCCCTCCTGCGCTGGTCCCTCCCTGTCACTCCCCGCGTGTCCTAGATCAGCGTCGCTCTGCCCCGATCGGCAGAGCCCTCAGGGCAGCTGCAAGGGCGACCTGTCACTCTGTTAAGGTGGGAGTGGGAGTCGCTTACGCGCCCCGCTCGGAGCCCAGGCCAGTGTGGCCCATGTGACTTCCTGTCGTGGTTAGTGGCAGGGAGCCGGCTTGGGAGGGGGGGTCCTCAGCACCTCGAGGGCGCTTACCTGGTTCTAGTGGTGCCGGCGGACTAGTTGCGGAGCTCTCTGTGCTGACTCTTCCAGGGCCTGAAGGACCCTGGCTCTCACCTGGCAGAGCATACGGTTTACTGGGCAGGTACAGAGAGTGCTCCGCGCTCCGGGCTCACCTGGCAGGCACGGAGAGAGCCTGGCGCACTGGGCCCCCTGGAGCGGGTACGCAGGGAACCGGGCTCACAGGCACATTCAGGCAGACACGCAGGGAACTGCTCAAGGCTTGGCTCACAAGGAAGCCCGCAGAGAACTCCCGTTGTTGCTCTCCCGGCTTCACTTGTTCCACAGACCTGAGCCGCGCGCCTCAAGAGGGACCCAGATTTAACAAACACTTAAGCCTGCCTCCACCCTCCAGCGCTGCAGGACCCTGACTTTTACTCTGCACCAGCCGCCGCCCTAACCCTAACCCTACTACAGGAAGGGCCGCTGGACCTGCCATCCCAGAGTGCGTCCACCTGTCCTCTGCAAAGAGACAGCCTTCCTGGGAGTGGCATCTCACTTGCAGGCCCCAAATCTCCAAGCACAGCTGGACTCCACCCGGTTCTCCCTGTGAACTTCCAGTTCCATGGAGGTGGATTCACCCACCGGGACACCCCTCAGTGGTCCCTGTTCCTCCTAGACAGCAGCTGGCAATTCTTGCATGGCAAGGACCCCCGGGAGGCCTCAACCAGACCATTGGTGTGAAGCAGGAAAACTGCCCTGACCAAGCCCCCTTCCCTGAACTAGACAGCACCTTCAGAGGTGGAGTCCCCTGCCACAAAGGTGGTGTCCTCCTGCCACAGACGCTGTTTCCTGGCCACAAATATGGCATTCCCCAGCACGGAGGCAATGTCCCCACCACAGAGGCAGTATGTCAACCACAGAGGCAGTGTCCCCACCACAGAGGCAGTGTCCTCACCACAGGGGTAATGTCCCTACCACAGAGGCAGTGTCTCCTCCACAGAGGCAGTGTCTCAACCACAGAGGTTGTGTCCCCACCACAGAGGCAGTGTCCATGCCATGTTGCATGACTGCAAGTTCTCCTTCCTGTGTCCCTAATCACACACCCTTCACGGACTATAGCCTCAGAGCCCAAGGTTACGGCGGCAGCGTCCCTGGGGCCCTTGACACCTGCATCCTAACCCTAACCCAAAAGCCTGCACCCCAGTGAGGGGTGGGACTTAAATGAAAATAAGGCAGAGCCAGAGGTCAGTGTAGGAGAGCCCAGGGTGCCTGAGTGAGTGAGCATTGGGGTCCACTCTCTAGAAAAGGTTTCTGGCATGTCCTGGAAGCAGTGGTTCAAATTGGGTTAGACCGGCTTTGCCTTGAGGAAGTTTCTGCTGTGACAGTGTAATTTTCCAGTATGTTTGGTGTTGGCCAAACTGGACCTGACATCCCAGAGTGCAGGGGAGTTTTTCTTGGAACCCCCAATTGGGAAAAGCTGTCAGGTCCCTGTGATGGAGCCACCTGATGGTCACTGAGGTTGGAGGCCACCTGCCCACACCTACAGCTACTCTGGGGCTGCTGGGGGCTGACCTGTGCACGGGAGTCTTTACAACCCCTAGTTACATGTGTGCAGAGCACACAGGGCACTCACACACACCCTGCAAGGGCATGTTTATTGGAGCCACAAACCCCTGCCTGTACCATCACTGATGGCCAGACTCAACAGCCAAGAGTGCCCCATCTCAGGGATAAGAAGTGCCCAGCTGCGTGGAGACACCAACGTCCAGACCACCCTTTGGTCATCATGTCTCATTCCCAACACCTTTCTTCTCTGTCCACCCTCGAGCCAACAGGCAGAGGCAGGCTGTAAAGATGTGTTTGTAAGTTCTCAAGGCAAGCTGCATGTAAAAGGGAAATGCTGGGCCGGCTGTGCAGGGTGTGATGAGGAGAGAACGGGGAGGGACAGCAAAAGCCAAAGCTGTGCTTGCCCAGTGGGAGCAGGGAAGGGTGGACATTGTGTCCAGCTCAGGGATGGAGGTCAGGACAGCAGTTTCTGAGTCCACACTGGCATTTTGCTTCTGAAGCCCCCGTGGTCTCAGGTGCTGAACCTGAGGCTGGTGCTCAGCCTTGATGCCCCTGTGACCCACAGAGACCCCATGAGCACCTCCTGCCTCCCTCACACTCCTCTCTCCCACCTCCCCCCACACTCTGCTCCCACCTACCTGCAGGTTGCTCCTCTGCGTCTGTCTGCAGTCACCCACTCTCAGGCTTTATCGTGGCAGGCCTGGGGTCTCCGTCTTCTGCCCTGGCTCCTCCAGCTGCCTCGGGACCTATGACCTCATCTGTCTCATGACTACACACCATGTGCTGATGACTCCCAGGTTTATAGCGGCAGCTCGGGGCTCTCTCCAACCCCGGACCCACACCTTACAATGTCTCTGTTTGAAATTCACCAGGCAAATGAACTTGCTCCAACTTCCCTTCCCACCTCACCCCCCTGTCCTCTTCTCAGTAGCTCAGAACTCAAGCCTTGATACCCAGCATCTAGCCCAGCAGCAGAACCCCTGTGCTGTGTTGAGTAGGTGCCCCAACATACACATCCACCCAGGACCTCAGAATGCAACCTTACTGGGAAATAGGGTCTTTGCAGATGTCATTACTTAAGGATCTTAAAATGAGATCCTTAAGATCTTGGATCAGGGAGGGCCCTAAATCCAATGACAGGTGTCCTCTTAAGAGACAGCAGAGTAGACACAGATGTGACGCCCTAACTCCATCTTGCTAAAGACTTTGCTAAGGGCTTTCAACAACACTCCCCTTTTAATACAGGAAGCTCAGGGGCGGCACCTGTGGCTCAAAGGGGTGGGGCACTGGCCCCATATGCCGGAGGTGGCGGGTTCAAACCCAGCCCCAGCCAAAAACTGCAAAAAAAAAAAACAAAACAAAAAACCAGGAAGCTCAGCTGAAAGAGTTTAGTAATAACTGCAAAATCCTATGAACCCCTCAGCTCCCCCTTGTAAGCACTCCTCTTACCAAGTGTTGGCTCTTGTGAAATTCAGCTTGTGTTAAGGACTCCCCCTCCCCTACTGAAAGCACTTAATCAAAGGTTTCCACCCCTGCTTCCAGGGGTCCAGACACTTTGAGGCATGAGCCCACTCTCGGCCTAGCTGATCAATAAAGGACCCCTGCTTAATTTGGACTCAGTGTGCTGGTGTTTCTCTATTCTACTCGCTTCCAATATAACACAGAGGAGAAGCCATGTGGAGATGGAGGCAGAAACTTGAGTGATGTGGCCATAAGCCCAGGGATGCCTGGAGCCCCCAGGAGCTGGTAGAGGCAGGAAGGAGCCTCTGCTGGAGCCTGTGGAGGGAGTGGCCTTGAGATACCTGCAGCTCAGATTTCTGGGCTCCAGGACTGCAGGAGGGTCAGTGCCTGTTGTTTAAGGCCCCCACGCACTAGCACTTTGTTACAGACACTAATATAACCATCAACCCCATCACAATCCAGACCCTCCTGCCTCCCACTCTCCTCTGAGGCCCCAGGCCCTCCTGCCCCTCATCCTCCTCCCAGACCTTGGGCCCTCCTGCTCACCAAACTCCTCCCAGACCCTGGCCATCCTGACCCCATAGTCCTCCCAGAACCTGGGCCCACCTGCCCACCCTGCTCCTCCAGATCCCACGGCCTCCTTCCTGCTTTCTTAGGGCTCTGAGACTGTCCCCATCTTGACCCGCTTCATGTGATCTTCCAAAAAGTACCCATGAGTGCCGTGTTGGCCCTTAGGCTGCTTCTTGCTGTGAATGCTGCCTGACTTCCTGCAAGATCCCTAGAAACCCTACTGGAGACCCTGTGACTGTAGCCCTGATTGTCTGGAAAATCCAGAGCTGATGCACCTGCCCCAGGGCCAGGGAAGCCGTAGAGAACATGCCTGCACCTTCCAGACACCCTGCTAATCCTATAGTCCCCACCTTTGGGAGCCTGGTGGGGGGGTGGGGCGTGCTCACCTGGTCATTTATTCTCTTGGTAGAGTGCCGGTGGGATACTGCAGGAACAGGAAGAGGGTCCAGGGCACAACCACAGAAAATGGAGCCACGTGTCACCTCAGGTGGCATTGAGTTAAGTGTATCCAAATTCTTCACCACTTGGGGCCTTTATCCTACTCCTTTTCTCCCACCAGGGACCCTGAATTATGAAACACCACTACCTTTATTAACATCTTGTTCAGTTAAGATTTCCATACATTTTTCTGAGACAGAGTCTCACTCTGTGCTCTGGGGTAGAGTGCCATGGCATCATCATACCTCAGCAACCTCCAACTCTTGGGCTCAAGTGATCCTCTTGTCTCAGCCTTCTGAGTAGCTGGGACTATAGGAACCCCCCACAACACCCAGCTAATTTCTTTTAGAGACAGGGTCTCACTCTTGCTCAGGCTGGTCTCAAACTCTTGAGCTCAAGGGATCCTCCTGGTCAGCCTCCTAGAGTACCAGGATCACAGGCATGAGCAACTGTGCCCAGCCAAGATTTCCATACTTACCAATAAAAGAAATAGATGTATAATGTTAACCAGGCCTTTCAATTTTTTTTTATTTTTATTTTTATTTTTTTGTAGAGACAGAGTCTCACTTTATGGCCCTTGGTAGAGTGCTGTGGCCTCACACAGCTCACAGCAACCTCCAACTCCTGGGCTTAAGCGATTCTCTTGCCTCAGCCTCCCGAGTAGCTGGGACTACAGGCGCCCACCACAACGCCCGGCTATTTTTTTTGTTGTTGCAGTTTGGCCGGGGCTGGGCCTGAACCCGGCCCCTACTCACTGAGCCACAGGCACCGCCCCAGGCCTTTCAATTTTTAATTGAGGTAAAAAAATATAGATATAACATAAAGTTTACACTTTTGACTATCTGTCAGGGCACAGTTGGGTGGTGCGAACTATGCTCACGTTGTTTAACAGATCTCTAGAATTTCTTCATGCTGCAGAACTCGAGCCATCCCCACCAAACATTTTCCCACTCTACCACCTCACTGCCAGCCCTGGGCTCACACAGCTCTGCCTCCATCTCATGGATTTGGCCACTTTGAGACCTCATACCAGTGACTCTGGGGATAGCTGGTCCTTTTCTGACTGAAAGTTTCACTCAGCATAGTGTCTCCTAGGTTCATTCGTGTTGTCAGGTGTCAGGATTTCCTTTGTTAAAGCTGCACGAATAACATTCTACACACATGTATGTGTGGACACACCATGTCCTCTCTATTCACCTGCTGATGCACATTTGGGTTCCCTCCACCTTGCCTATTGTGAATGATGCTATAATAACCATGGGTGTGCAAATATCTCTCATAGATAATTCTTTCAACTCTTTATAGTGGGCCTGCAGGTTAATATGCGATTCTAATTTTTAGTCAGTGTTTTATCTTTGTCTGAGTTTTAGAGACAGGGTCTCACTGTGTTGTGCATGCTGGCCTCAGACTCCTGGGCTCAAGCAGGTCCTTCTGCCTCAGCCTCTGGGCTGGTCCGGACTGCAGGGTTTTGGCCCTGTTTCCTGGCTAACTTTTAGTTTTTTGAGGAAGCTCTGTGGTGTTTTCACAGTGTCTGCACCATTTTATATTCCCACTGGTGACCCACAATAGTTTCTGTTTCTGGACATCCTTGTTAACAGTTACTATTTTTTTTTTTTATTGTAGCCGTTCTAATCAGTGTGAGGTGATATCACACTGTAATTTTGGTCTACGTTTCTCTAATGATTAGTAATATGGAGCCTCTTTTTATGTTTGCTGGCCATTTCTGTATTTTTTCCTGGAGAAACGTCCATCTAGGTTCTTTGCCTATTTACTTATTTTTTGTTGTTGAGTTGTGGTTCTCTCTATATACTGGCAATCAGTCCCTCATTAGACATAATTCGCAATCATTGTCTCCTATTCCACAGCTTGTCTTTTCACTCTGTTGGTGGATTTCTTTGTTATGCAGATTTTTTTGATTTTTTAGAGACAGAGTCTCACTTTGTCGCTCTCAGTAGAGTCCCGAGGTGTCACAGCTCACAGCAACCTCCAGCTATCGGGCTTAGGTGATTCTCTTGCCTCAGCCTCCCAGTAGCTGGGACTATAGGTGCCCGCCACAACACCCAGCTATTGATATGCAGAAATTTTAAACTTTGGTGGAGTCCCATTTGTCTGATTTTGCCTTTTGTGCCTGTGCTTAGCCTGGCCTTTTGATAAACTCAAGGTAAATGGCAGGTGTTCCTGCACTAAGCTCATCAAAGTCAGCCCAAAGCAAAGGAGCTGACCCATTGGTTAGTTGGTCTGTCTCCTTATCAAGTATGAACATAAGACTTTTGCAGAGAATTTCTGTTAATGTTTATTGTGACATAATTTCAGACTTACAGAAAGGCAAAAATATGATGCAGAGAATCCCCAAGTATCGTTCATTCACATTCTGCAAATTTTACCTTAGCTCCATCTTGGATCAGAGCAAGGAGAAGCAGAGAATGCTGCTCTGCGGGTATTAGTTTCCCAGTGTTGCCATAACAAATGACCAAAACTGGGTGGCAAAGATAATACAAATGTATCATTTCCTAGTCCTAGAGATCAAAAACCTGAAATCAAGGTGTGGGCAGGGCTGTGCTCCCTCCACAGGCCCCAGGGGAGGCTCCTTCCTGCCTTTCCCAGCTCTGGGGGGCTCCAGATGTCCCTGGGCTTATGGCCACATCACTCCACTGTCTGTCTCTATCTCCACGTGGCTTGTCCTCTGGGTCTGTGTCTCTTGTGCTGTGTCTTATTAGGGCCCGTGTCTCTGGATTTAGGGCTCAGGATGACATCATCTCAAAATATTTATTTTAATTGTATCTGTAAAGATTCTCTATCCAGATAAAGTCATATTCATAGGTTCTGGAGGGCATCATTCAGCCCACCATGCTGTGTAAGAAGGTAACTCCCATCTTGAGAGATGACTGACAACCCAGATTGCACCCGGGCAGGGCTGGGGGTCTTGGGCAGATGAGGGCCCAAGCCCTTCTGGTTGGAAAGATGTGAGATCTACTCTATCAGAATGTCAGCTTATCTGCTGTGAGGTCTGGAATAGTTACACCACCCCTGCCACGGAAGGGGCCCAGGGCAGAATCACTTAGCAGGAAGGGCAGTAGTTCTGGAATTTCATCCTTAGGAACCTCTTAGTTACCAATAGTTACAGGGTTAGAAGTAGTCAATTACTGGAATGTCACAATAGCAGGGTTCATTTAGACTAGAACAGCAATGTTTAAAGCAAAGATAGTGTGGGCGTTTGTGAAACATGGTTTTCAGGGAAATCGAGGTGTGCCGAGGCTGCCAAGGACACCTCTCCTCAAAGCAGGGAGCACAGCTGGACAGGACCTGAGGGCAGACTAGCCCTTGCCAGGGCCCTGCCTGTGAGTACAAGTAACATCACGACAGTGGTGGTCTTGAGAAACCTTCTCAGAGTGGCTGCAGTTTGAGAAATATGTGCATTTATTTTCTGTTACAGTGGGAGAGAGGCTTGCAAAGCACCTTTGTTTTTAGGGCAGGAGGCTCAGTTCTTGTCACAAAAAATCCTAACAGGTCATGGATGGGAAGAGTGAGCATACTAACCCTAAGTCTCTCTCCATTCTGTGAGTCTAGGCAATGTGGGTGGATGGTTCTGCTCCACAGGTAACTCAGGACACAGCCTCTGTGCACCTTGTGTCTCTGTCCTGCTCTGGGTGGAGGGGTCCAGCATGCAGTGCAGGTAGGTGGCGGTGCTGGGTGACTGTGGGAGCCCTGCCGTTCATGCTCACACAAAGCTGTCTGAGGTGCTCAGCACTTCTGCCCGCTCCTCACCGTGCCTAAGCTGCAGGATGGGGTGGGCTGGGAAATGCATCTCCACAGGCGATCAGAAGGGGAAACTGAGTCTGGTGCACTGCTGGGAGCCGCACCATGGCAGGACCACCTGGATGCTGTGCAGTCCTCTGGTTGGGTGACCCCATAGTACAGGCACATCATGGCCGTGGACACTGTAAAGGGCATACACAGTAGACTGTGAGCTAGGACACAGTGGAGGAGGTTGTGTCACACAGCTGCTGCTCAGAGAGTAGCCTGCTGGTGATGGAGGCTTAGGGAAAATTGGCAGGAACAAAACCATCTTCTGTGAGCACACATAGGCGTGTTTAACACAGATGTCATGTTACACAAAAAATCTCTAATATATTACACAATTTGTCTATACCATTAAATGATTTGAAATGCTGAGTCATCTGTCTAAACTCCACAGACGTGGGCAGTGAGTGGCTAGACCAGCACTCAGCTGCTGAGCCCCGTGTGGATGGGACCCAGTGGCTAAGTCCTATGTAGGTGTGGCCACTCCCTTCCTTTGTGCATTTTGGGTTCTTGTAATCGTTAGCAGTACTCTGGTACAGACTGGTAATGAGCGTGTCAGGGTGAGGGCAGCAGTACACACCCCAGTCAGCTCATCCAGTCTGGGTATCCACAGAGGCTGTGGCCAGAAAGGCCAGCTTCACATGAAGCAACCTCATTTTTAAAATGCACACAAGCAAAGCCACCATTCCTCTAGGCACTTGATGAAAAACTGACGTGCATGACTGGAACTCCAAGGTGCTTGTCAGTCTTTGTATCCCAGACACATAGCCGGCATTGTGAGTGAATTCAAGTGCCTGGTGCCCCATGCAATATTGGGGTCTTGCCATTGAGGCCATTGGGCAGCCTCAGGGCCGGTCCACAGTCAGGACAAGCTGTCTCACACAAGCACTGTGTGTACTTTGGCTGGCAGGGGCACTGGTAGCTTCCACTGCTCCAGCTCAGCGGCCTCCCTCTCTGTACTGCCCAGGGAGGCTGGGGAGGCCAGATCCAACAGCTTCCTGGTGTCCCTTAGGCCTGGCCCAGAAAGGGAGACTGTTGGTCAGGGCCCCACACAGAGGGCCTGCTGCAGCGGACAGTGGCTGCTCTTGGTGGAGGAAGCACTTGTGTTTGGGGCCCAGGACAAGCCAGGGACATACCTAGAGGGAGCTGCAAGGGGGTGGCTCCTGGTACACAGGAGGCTGGAGACCTGATACTGGGACCAGAGGATGGATTTGCCTGATTCAGGTGTAGCTGTCTGTGGCAGAGACAGCTGGGCCTCACCTGCGCACATTCCAGATGGGGTACCCTGGAGCCAGTGCCCACGTGTGGTTAGGCTGGGTACAAGACAGAGGACAAAGTGAGGGGCAGGAGTAGTCTGTGTTCATGTCACCTGGTTGGTCACGTACCAACCTGCCGGAGCCCAGCACCCTGTCTGCCCTGCAGACCACAGCTCATCTGGGAGGCATCCCAGGTACACTAAATCCCTGCGGGGGCACTGGCCTGCAGACTACAGCTCATCTGGGGGGCTGTCCCGGGTTCCCAGCAGCTTTGGTTTCCTCCACTCATGTTCTTTCCTTTCTGTAAGTGGTCAGTAATCTATCCAGTCCCATATAAGACAACATCTCCATGGCTCTGCGCACTTCTCAGGTTGGACACTTGACCAAGTTATGAGCGGGAGGAGCAGCCCCTTCCCTATCTCTTCCTGTACCCTGCAGATGGTGACTGGAGCCCCTCCCCTTGTCAGCCAGGAGGTGGTGGGAGGCTGAAGCTATGGTTGAGGGAGCAGGGGAAAGGCAAGGTTGGCTCTCTTTGCCCACAGAGGGTGCCTCAGTCATTCTGTAAGGTGTCCAGGCCCCTGTTTCCTACCTTGAAGTCTTGCTCCCTGGAGCTCAACCATCTGCTCTGTGGCTATGTCCAACCAACACGATGAACTGAGCTGGGTGAGCTGTGTTAAAAACCTGAAAATTTGTAACCAAAATAGTGCCTCTCCTGTTTTGCATCTAAAATGTCTTGCTGCAAACTTTATTAGAATTTGGAAGAGCAAACCCTAACACCTCCTGAACCATCTCGCACAGTACTGCAGGTGCCCTGAGCAGAGACCCCCCCCCAGTGACGTGCAGGGTACACCTCAGCTGGCTGAGATTGGGGCACCCTGTGTCCCTGCAGATGTCCTGAGCAGAGCCCCTCCCCCCTGTGGCATACAGGGGTGCATCTCAGCTGGCTGAGAGTGGGGCTCCCTGTTTCCTTGCAGGTGCACTGAGCAGAGACCCCTGTGACATGCAGGGGTGCACCTAGTTGGCTGAGAGTGGGGCTGTCTATCTTTCCAGAGGACAGGCTGTCACATGCCCACTCTTGGTGCCATGGGCTCTCTGTACTGCAGGCCCCACAGAACACGTGCTGGTGTGTCACAGGACCCGGCTGACCACCTGGCACCCCAAGGCACCACATGTAGCAGCTTGTCTGGAAGTTTATAACTCAAGTCACCTCGTAGGACTGGGCCTGTACAGGGAGCTGCTTTGAGGTCTCTGGAAGATCCCTCCTGATGTCTTTTCAGGGAGGTGCCCATGGCCCTTTCCTGCCTCTGCAGGCCCGGAGTCCCCCACACAGTGGTCAGCCTCCCCCATCCCTGAGGTCCATGTGGGCACTCCTGGTTCCCACCCAAAGGATGTCTTTACAAGGGCAGGCAGCAAAGCACCCACCTCCTCTGGAAAGACTGTGCAGCAAGCTCTCACCTGGACAGATCTGGCAGCCCCTAGAGTCAGGGTTGGTGTGATGATGCTGCCCACCTGCACTGTGTCTCCTCAGCCCCTAAGACCTCAGGCAGGTGGAAAAAGGCAGGCACAGACAGGGAAGGGGGGTTAGGGTTGGTGTTAGGGTGGGTTGCATTGGGGTGGGCCTTGAGAGTGGGATGAGGCTTGGGGTTAGGGTTCATCAGGTAGGGATGTGGCCTTCTATCTCCCTTTGTTCTGGACAGAACAACCACATTCTGCCTCTGGCCCAGGTACCAGGCTGTGTCCAGACTGCAGACAGAAAGGAAGATGCTCCCTCGTGTGCTGAGTCAGCCAGGATGAAGGGCTGCCCTCAAAGTGAAATTCTCAGACGGATCTGAGAGGGACACCCCAGTGCAAATGGGAAGACTGCCCCAGGGAACAGACTGAATTATCCACTGACGGACGCACTTTTTAGGACAGGAGGGGGTTGGTCATTGGTTACAGCAGCAGGGAGGTGATGATGAATACTCCTGGGGTGTTTTAGACTGGAGGGACGATGGGAACAGGCAGGTCAACTCCCCTCCAACCGGAACACCAGGCCCAGAGCAGCTACCACATCACCCCATGTAGTATAGAGCGGGGTGGCGATCCACTCTCTGTGCTCAGGCCGGCGATCCACTCTCTGTGCTCCCCTTACTCCAGCTTGGAGCAGCTGTCAGACAGGAACCCACAGACAGAGTGCCACCAGGGAAACACTCTGGTCCCAGTCACTTGCATTATATTGAAGTTACATTCTACAAATGGCATGAGGACCTCTGAGGGACACTGGAAGTAAAGATGGCTGTGTCCTGGAGGGAAAAGACATATAGGCAAGGACCCCATTTCCAGAAGTGAGGAAAGGGCCTTCTACCTATCTGGCCATAAAGTGATCTTCCAGGTTTTACCTGATGCAGAGGCCAGTGGGCACTGAACCCCACTCCTGATCACCTGGATAGAGGGACAGGGGTCAGGTGGGCAATGAACTCCACCCCTGCTTTCTGGTTACATGGACGGGGCAGGTGGGTACTGAACTGCTCTGCTCACCTGGTTACAGGGACAAGGGGCACATGGGCACTGACAACCCCCCGCCCGGTTTAAAAGTACCCCGTGTCAATGGACAGCCACTAGTGACGTGCAGTCTCAATCTTCCAGAGCTTCGCCTACTCAGCTCTCCTACTTAATTCTGCAAAAAGATCCACTCTTTTCGGTTTTGCCCCACAGATCCTACTCAGATCCATGAAAGGGCCTGCCCTGGCACACCATGTCCCCTCCCAGCATCTGCACACCACGGCCCCTCCCAGCATCTGCACACCATGCCCCTCCCAGTATCTGCACACCAGGTCCCCTCCCAGCATCTGCACACCAGGTCCCCTCCCAGCATCTGTACACCATACCCCCTCTCAGCAGTGCGGCAGGGCACTCTCACTCGGCAGCAGTGTGTGAGACCACCCAAGCTTGTACACTCCCCTCCCCGCACTAGATACTTCCCGGGAGGCGCGAACTCCACTTCCTTCCGGGTGTGTGCGCGCCACACCTGGACTGCCTGAACCCCAAGGAACCACAGTAAGGGCTGAGCCCGCACCACACCGAGCCTTCCGCATGGGAAACGCAAACACCCGCGTCCTTTCCCTCCGCTGCTCTGAGAGTCCCTGGTAGGAAAGTCCTAAGCTGCCGGGGCTGCCCTCGGAGACCCCCGGCCTCCCTCCCAGAACCGAACCCGCCCAAGGCCCGTTTTTAGGTGTTGGGCGGACAAGCCTGGGCTCCTGCACACTTTCGTGTTGCAAGCTGCGACTTCTAGGACACACCCCAGATACCCTCCCCTCCGCCGCCCCCTCCAGTCCTACATGTGGGACCCCTACCGGTGCAGCAGCTCCGCCGCCTCCTCCCGCCCCACCAACCGCGCCTCTGTACCCCCAAGCCTCAGGCTCCCCACCCTTCCCTACAGCGCCCCTTCGGGTCACCCGGGGCTGCCGCGCCCAGTTAATCCCTCCTGGGGATCCCTTCTGCCGCGCCCGCCCTCGGAGTCACCGACCCACTGCCCATTTTCTCATGGACCCGCCCACCTCCCCGCCCACTTGCAGCTCCCCCCACCTCCAGGTCACCCCAGGCCCACCCACTCTCCTGGACCCGCCCACTGCCCCTGCCCTTCTCGTAGCTGCCCCGCCCTCTCGGTTACCGGGGCTCCGCCCACCCTCTCACTACCCGGGCTCCGGCCCCACGCTCCCTCCCACTCCGCAGTTCCCCAGCTTACCCTGCCGCCCTGGACTCCCCCAGGACCTGCTCACCGCCCCTGCAGTTCCTTGCGGCTCTCCAGCCCCGCCCGGTCACGCCCTCTGCTGCGGTAGGCGGGGATCTGGGGCGTGTCCCCGCCAGCCATCTATTTCTTGGACCCGCCCACCGCTGCCGCCCTACCAGCCGTTTCCCCGCCTTCTCGGTCACTCTCTTCGGCTCTCTACGTAGAAACTCGGCCCTTCCTGTGAGCGCTCGGCTCTCTTTGTCAGTTCTCGCCGCTTCAGCCACCCTCGGTCCTTTCCGTGGCCCATGGGCCCTTGTTGCCCATTTTCGTCTCTTTCCGTCTTCAGCGTGCGCCCCCACCTCAAGCACATTTTAGATTCTGGGGGGTACTTGTGTTGACTGCGGTTTTTCAGGGGTGTTGGCTGAAACCGCATCTTCTGGAAGGGTTTTATTGTGGAAACTGCAAGGGGGTTCCTCTGTATCCCCATCTCAAGTTCCTGATGCGAAAATCCAATTATTGAGAGGATTGCCAAAAAAGGTTTTATTAGGCTTAGTGGGCCTAGGCTAAAACAGAAAGGTGTCAGGCCTAGGCTATAATGGAAAAATACCAGTTAACTCCTGGCAGATTTCCGAACTGCAAGCTTTAAAAAAAAGAAAGAAAGAAAGAAGTCTAGTTCACTCCCAAGATAGATGGGAAAGTACTAATTAATTTCTTGCTTCTAGTTCACTCCGAATTTCTTTCTTGGCTAACTCCCTGGGAAATAGACCAGGAGGTACCAACTGTTTTAGGATTGATTTTTAAATAATACCAGGTAGGGAAAGTACTGAAACTGAGATGTATAGGGGAAAATATTAAAACAAAAATGTATGGCTAACTAACTGCAAAATTCTGCTTCTGTGCAATGCTTGCTTGCTACCCTACTCAGATACACCTGGACAGCCTGCATGCCAACCAGGATACAGACCAAGCCTTAAAAACCCAACCCTTTAGTGTGGTGCCTGTGGCTCAAGGCGTAGGGCACCGGCCTCATATACTGGAGATGGTGGGTTCAAACTTGGCCCAGGGCCAAAAACTGCAAAAAACAAAACAAAACCCGACCAGAAACTCCATGTTAGGACACTGAGGCAGTCATTGTCTGGCTCTCCAATAAAGGACTCTTGTTTAAATTTAACTTGTTTGGCAGTGTGGTCTTTGTGGAACTCCTGGGTACAACAGGTTTTTTGTTGTTTTTGAGACAGAGTCTCAATTTGTCGTCCTTGATAGAATGCTGTTGGGTCACACCTCACAGCAATCTCAAACTCTTGGGCTCAAGCAATCCTCTTGCCTCAGCCTCCCAAGTAGCTGGGACAACAGGTGCCCCCACACTGCCTGGCTAGTTTTAGAGACGGGGTCTCGCTCTTGCTCCGGCTGGTCTCCAACTTGTGAGCTCAGGCAATCCACCCGACTCTGCCTCCCAAGTGCTGGGCTCACAGGCATGAGCCAAAAAAAGGAGTTTTAATTGGACAGAGCTGGAGAGAAGCAGCTGCCCCCTGCCCCTCCACCCCGATTTCTGGCAGCCTTAGGGTTTGTAAGGAGGGGCTGTTTGCCCCAGGGACAGGGCAAGAAGGTGCTGAGCCTGGGGGCAGGTCAGCAACTCAGCTCCTGGGTCTTGCAGTAAATGCATCTTTTCTGGCAAAC
>NC_069804.1:0-5000 GCF_027406575.1 Nycticebus coucang | reverse complement strand
GGGTTAGGGTTAGGGTTAGGGTTAGGGTTAGGGTTAGGGTTAGGGTTAGGGTTAGGGTTAGGGTTAGGGTTAGGGTTAGGGTTAGGGTTAGGGTTAGGGTTAGGGTTAGGGTTAGGGTTAGGGTTAGGGTTAGGGTTAGGGTTAGGGTTAGGGTTAGGGTTAGGGTTAGGGTTAGGGTTAGGGTTAGGGTTAGGGTTAGGGTTAGGGTTAGGGTTAGGGTTAGGGTTAGGGTTAGGGTTAGGGTTAGGGTTAGGGTTAGGGTTAGGGTTAGGGTTAGGGTTAGGGTTAGGGTTAGGGTTAGGGTTAGGGTTAGGGTTAGGGTTAGGGTTAGGGTTAGGGTTAGGGTTAGGGTTAGGGTTAGGGTTAGGGTTAGGGTTAGGGTTAGGGTTAGGGTTAGGGTTAGGGTTAGGGTTAGGGTTAGGGTTAGGGTTAGGGTTAGGGTTAGGGTTAGGGTTAGGGTTAGGGTTAGGGTTAGGGTTAGGGTTAGGGTTAGGGTTAGGGTTAGGGTTAGGGTTAGGGTTAGGGTTAGGGTTAGGGTTAGGGTTAGGGTTAGGGTTAGGGTTAGGGTTAGGGTTAGGGTTAGGGTTAGGGTTAGGGTTAGGGTTAGGGTTAGGGTTAGGGTTAGGGTTAGGGTTAGGGTTAGGGTTAGGGTTAGGGTTAGGGTTAGGGTTAGGGTTAGGGTTAGGGTTAGGGTTAGGGTTAGGGTTAGGGTTAGGGTTAGGGTTAGGGTTAGGGTTAGGGTTAGGGTTAGGGTTAGGGTTAGGGTTAGGGTTAGGGTTAGGGTTAGGGTTAGGGTTAGGGTTAGGGTTAGGGTTAGGGTTAGGGTTAGGGTTAGGGTTAGGGTTAGGGTTAGGGTTAGGGTTAGGGTTAGGGTTAGGGTTAGGGTTAGGGTTAGGGTTAGGGTTAGGGTTAGGGTTAGGGTTAGGGTTAGGGTTAGGGTTAGGGTTAGGGTTAGGGTTAGGGTTAGGGTTAGGGTTAGGGTTAGGGTTAGGGTTAGGGTTAGGGTTAGGGTTAGGGTTAGGGTTAGGGTTAGGGTTAGGGTTAGGGTTAGGGTTAGGGTTAGGGTTAGGGTTAGGGTTAGGGTTAGGGTTAGGGTTAGGGTTAGGGTTAGGGTTAGGGTTAGGGTTAGGGTTAGGGTTAGGGTTAGGGTTAGGGTTAGGGTTAGGGTTAGGGTTAGGGTTAGGGTTAGGGTTAGGGTTAGGGTTAGGGTTAGGGTTAGGGTTAGGGTTAGGGTTAGGGTTAGGGTTAGGGTTAGGGTTAGGGTTAGGGTTAGGGTTAGGGTTAGGGTTAGGGTTAGGGTTAGGGTTAGGGTTAGGGTTAGGGTTAGGGTTAGGGTTAGGGTTAGGGTTAGGGTTAGGGTTAGGGTTAGGGTTAGGGTTAGGGTTAGGGTTAGGGTTAGGGTTAGGGTTAGGGTTAGGGTTAGGGTTAGGGTTAGGGTTAGGGTTAGGGTTAGGGTTAGGGTTAGGGTTAGGGTTAGGGTTAGGGTTAGGGTTAGGGTTAGGGTTAGGGTTAGGGTTAGGGTTAGGGTTAGGGTTAGGGTTAGGGTTAGGGTTAGGGTTAGGGTTAGGGTTAGGGTTAGGGTTAGGGTTAGGGTTAGGGTTAGGGTTAGGGTTAGGGTTAGGGTTAGGGTTAGGGTTAGGGTTAGGGTTAGGGTTAGGGTTAGGGTTAGGGTTAGGGTTAGGGTTAGGGTTAGGGTTAGGGTTAGGGTTAGGGTTAGGGTTAGGGTTAGGGTTAGGGTTAGGGTTAGGGTTAGGGTTAGGGTTAGGGTTAGGGTTAGGGTTAGGGTTAGGGTTAGGGTTAGGGTTAGGGTTAGGGTTAGGGTTAGGGTTAGGGTTAGGGTTAGGGTTAGGGTTAGGGTTAGGGTTAGGGTTAGGGTTAGGGTTAGGGTTAGGGTTAGGGTTAGGGTTAGGGTTAGGGTTAGGGTTAGGGTTAGGGTTAGGGTTAGGGTTAGGGTTAGGGTTAGGGTTAGGGTTAGGGTTAGGGTTAGGGTTAGGGTTAGGGTTAGGGTTAGGGTTAGGGTTAGGGTTAGGGTTAGGGTTAGGGTTAGGGTTAGGGTTAGGGTTAGGGTTAGGGTTAGGGTTAGGGTTAGGGTTAGGGTTAGGGTTAGGGTTAGGGTTAGGGTTAGGGTTAGGGTTAGGGTTAGGGTTAGGGTTAGGGTTAGGGTTAGGGTTAGGGTTAGGGTTAGGGTTAGGGTTAGGGTTAGGGTTAGGGTTAGGGTTAGGGTTAGGGTTAGGGTTAGGGTTAGGGTTAGGGTTAGGGTTAGGGTTAGGGTTAGGGTTAGGGTTAGGGTTAGGGTTAGGGTTAGGGTTAGGGTTAGGGTTAGGGTTAGGGTTAGGGTTAGGGTTAGGGTTAGGGTTAGGGTTAGGGTTAGGGTTAGGGTTAGGGTTAGGGTTAGGGTTAGGGTTAGGGTTAGGGTTAGGGTTAGGGTTAGGGTTAGGGTTAGGGTTAGGGTTAGGGTTAGGGTTAGGGTTAGGGTTAGGGTTAGGGTTAGGGTTAGGGTTAGGGTTAGGGTTAGGGTTAGGGTTAGGGTTAGGGTTAGGGTTAGGGTTAGGGTTAGGGTTAGGGTTAGGGTTAGGGTTAGGGTTAGGGTTAGGGTTAGGGTTAGGGTTAGGGTTAGGGTTAGGGTTAGGGTTAGGGTTAGGGTTAGGGTTAGGGTTAGGGTTAGGGTTAGGGTTAGGGTTAGGGTTAGGGTTAGGGTTAGGGTTAGGGTTAGGGTTAGGGTTAGGGTTAGGGTTAGGGTTAGGGTTAGGGTTAGGGTTAGGGTTAGGGTTAGGGTTAGGGTTAGGGTTAGGGTTAGGGTTAGGGTTAGGGTTAGGGTTAGGGTTAGGGTTAGGGTTAGGGTTAGGGTTAGGGTTAGGGTTAGGGTTAGGGTTAGGGTTAGGGTTAGGGTTAGGGTTAGGGTTAGGGTTAGGGTTAGGGTTAGGGTTAGGGTTAGGGTTAGGGTTAGGGTTAGGGTTAGGGTTAGGGTTAGGGTTAGGGTTAGGGTTAGGGTTAGGGTTAGGGTTAGGGTTAGGGTTAGGGTTAGGGTTAGGGTTAGGGTTAGGGTTAGGGTTAGGGTTAGGGTTAGGGTTAGGGTTAGGGTTAGGGTTAGGGTTAGGGTTAGGGTTAGGGTTAGGGTTAGGGTTAGGGTTAGGGTTAGGGTTAGGGTTAGGGTTAGGGTTAGGGTTAGGGTTAGGGTTAGGGTTAGGGTTAGGGTTAGGGTTAGGGTTAGGGTTAGGGTTAGGGTTAGGGTTAGGGTTAGGGTTAGGGTTAGGGTTAGGGTTAGGGTTAGGGTTAGGGTTAGGGTTAGGGTTAGGGTTAGGGTTAGGGTTAGGGTTAGGGTTAGGGTTAGGGTTAGGGTTAGGGTTAGGGTTAGGGTTAGGGTTAGGGTTAGGGTTAGGGTTAGGGTTAGGGTTAGGGTTAGGGTTAGGGTTAGGGTTAGGGTTAGGGTTAGGGTTAGGGTTAGGGTTAGGGTTAGGGTTAGGGTTAGGGTTAGGGTTAGGGTTAGGGTTAGGGTTAGGGTTAGGGTTAGGGTTAGGGTTAGGGTTAGGGTTAGGGTTAGGGTTAGGGTTAGGGTTAGGGTTAGGGTTAGGGTTAGGGTTAGGGTTAGGGTTAGGGTTAGGGTTAGGGTTAGGGTTAGGGTTAGGGTTAGGGTTAGGGTTAGGGTTAGGGTTAGGGTTAGGGTTAGGGTTAGGGTTAGGGTTAGGGTTAGGGTTAGGGTTAGGGTTAGGGTTAGGGTTAGGGTTAGGGTTAGGGTTAGGGTTAGGGTTAGGGTTAGGGTTAGGGTTAGGGTTAGGGTTAGGGTTAGGGTTAGGGTTAGGGTTAGGGTTAGGGTTAGGGTTAGGGTTAGGGTTAGGGTTAGGGTTAGGGTTAGGGTTAGGGTTAGGGTTAGGGTTAGGGTTAGGGTTAGGGTTAGGGTTAGGGTTAGGGTTAGGGTTAGGGTTAGGGTTAGGGTTAGGGTTAGGGTTAGGGTTAGGGTTAGGGTTAGGGTTAGGGTTAGGGTTAGGGTTAGGGTTAGGGTTAGGGTTAGGGTTAGGGTTAGGGTTAGGGTTAGGGTTAGGGTTAGGGTTAGGGTTAGGGTTAGGGTTAGGGTTAGGGTTAGGGTTAGGGTTAGGGTTAGGGTTAGGGTTAGGGTTAGGGTTAGGGTTAGGGTTAGGGTTAGGGTTAGGGTTAGGGTTAGGGTTAGGGTTAGGGTTAGGGTTATGGGTTAGGGTTAGGGTTAGGGTTAGGGTTAGGGTTAGGGTTAGGGTTAGGGTTAGGGTTAGGGTTAGGGTTAGGGTTAGGGTTAGGGTTAGGGTTAGGGTTAGGGTTAGGGTTAGGGTTAGGGTTAGGGTTAGGGTTAGGGTTAGGGTTAGGGTTAGGGTTAGGGTTAGGGTTAGGGTTAGGGTTAGGGTTAGGGTTAGGGTTAGGGTTAGGGTTAGGGTTAGGGTTAGGGTTAGGGTTAGGGTTAGGGTTAGGGTTAGGGTTAGGGTTAGGGTTAGGGTTAGGGTTAGGGTTAGGGTTAGGGTTAGGGTTAGGGTTAGGGTTAGGGTTAGGGTTAGGGTTAGGGTTAGGGTTAGGGTTAGGGTTAGGGTTAGGGTTAGGGTTAGGGTTAGGGTTAGGGTTAGGGTTAGGGTTAGGGTTAGGGTTAGGGTTAGGGTTAGGGTTAGGGTTAGGGTTAGGGTTAGGGTTAGGGTTAGGGTTAGGGTTAGGGTTAGGGTTAGGGTTAGGGTTAGGGTTAGGGTTAGGGTTAGGGTTAGGGTTAGGGTTAGGGTTAGGGTTAGGGTTAGGGTTAGGGTTAGGGTTAGGGTTAGGGTTAGGGTTAGGGTTAGGGTTAGGGTTAGGGTTAGGGTTAGGGTTAGGGTTAGGGTTAGGGTTAGGGTTAGGGTTAGGGTTAGGGTTAGGGTTAGGGTTAGGGTTAGGGTTAGGGTTAGGGTTAGGGTTAGGGTTAGGGTTAGGGTTAGGGTTAGGGTTAGGGTTAGGGTTAGGGTTAGGGTTAGGGTTAGGGTTAGGGTTAGGGTTAGGGTTAGGGTTAGGGTTAG